>NW_006775771.1:1023706-1030051 GCF_000442215.2 Lipotes vexillifer | reverse complement strand
AAACATTGTTTCAGGTAGAGGAAATAGAAAAAGTAAAAGAAAGGGCTTGGAGTGTTGACAAAAAAAAAAAAAAAAAAAAAAAAAAAGAGAACAGATGAGAGAACTTAGGAGCAGCTTTGCCTTGAGACTGAGAGGAAGAGAGCAGAGCTATGGAGGCAGCGGACGTTCGCTTACACAAGGAGAGTTGGGTGGTTGTCACAGAGCCGGGGGTGGGGGCCTTCGCCTGGAATCGCACCTGCTCCCTCAGCCACCTTCTCCTCTTCTTCCCACCAGGTGAGTCCATCCATCACTTCCAACCCCGGAGTCTTCCCTGCATCACTTATTCCCTCTGTATTCCCAACCTCTCTCTCTGCTGGCTTTGCTACCACACTCAAAACACTTTGTGTTTAAAATCAAACAAAACAGAAACAGAAAAGAAAACCAAGCAAACAATACTCTCCTAATCTGAAACCCACTTTCAGGGTCTTTTCCCCTTTCTTTCCTCCTAAACCAAGGTTTACACATTCATCACACAGTCATTACACGTTAATCTACATTCAGGGGCTCTACCTCCTCACCTCCCGCCGATCCCTCAAATACAGGTAAATTCATTTCTTGCCCCTCTCTCTACCTGACTGCTCTCACCAGTCCCCAAATGGCCTCTTTGCTGCTACACCCCCTGACCATGACCTCATTCCCACCTTCCCAGGCAGCATTTGTTCATCCCTCCCGACCCCAGCTTCTGGGGCACTGCTTCTCCTGGTCTCCCTCCGACCTCCCAGGACACTCCTCTCAGACTCCCCTTGGGGTTGTGGGCTGCCATTCCACCTCTCTACCCCCCTCCCTGGGCACTCGCTTCCCAACCCTGTAACCCCCAAGATTTGGTTTAGAGGCCTCTCTTACATGCTCTGTTAGCCTGGTGCTCCCAATATGGAACACAACCTGTTTTGTTACTCAGTGCTTAACTGTCCACCTTCCGAGCTGGCCTGTAAGCTCCTAAGGCGAGAGCCATGTCCGTCCTGCTCACGCTGAGGCCCCACTACTGTGCACAGAGCCAGGCAGTTACAAGCAGTACTGGCTACAGAATTTCTAGGGTCCGGGCCAAATAAAAATGCAGGCCCTCCTGTTCAAAAATTAATGAGAATTTCAAGACTGTGACAGCAGAACATTAAGGCAAATGTGGCGGCCCGCACAGGTCACAGCCCCACGAAGCGGGCCCTGACTGTGCGCACTTAATATTTACTGGATGAATCGATGGCTTCAACCATGACACATGCCGATGATTCCAAATAGCCTTTCCGGCCCACACGTTTCTGCTGTGCTCCAGCCTGGAACAGCCAACTGCCAACAAATATTCACTTGGATACTCACCGGCATCTCAGACTCCACGTGTTTCAGACTTAATGATCCTGCCCCACCACACCCCAAAATCTGTCCTTCCAGCAGTCCCTGTCTCAGGGAACAGCATCCCTTTCCACCGGGGGGCGGGGGGGTATTCCAGAAGCCATCTCACTTTTCTCCCTCTACACATCCAAACAGGCAGCAATCCCGTAGAGTTTATCCCCTCAGTAGCATGAGAATCTGTCCCTTTCCTTGGTTTCTTCTGTTAGTGCCTGGCTTCAGGCCGCATCAGAGCTTGTCTGCCTGACTCAGGAGCTCTGCTCCCCAGGGGCACCAAGATGATTTAAAAGCATTACTAGCAGCACGTCAGATCCCCTACTGCAAGCCCCTAGGTGCCTTCCCAGCATTTCCACTTTCCTTCATTATCTGGGTTTTGCCTATATCTCTGGTTTCAGTCTCACACTTGCTATTCCTTGCACTCTGCCTCTCCCTTCTTCTGGCCAACTGATTCCTCTCTGAGAGTCAGCCCAGGAGAATGCCCTCCTGGTCTACCTTCGATGCCCTTTCTCTGTGACCCCGTGGGGTCACGAGTCTGGTGTACCACAGCCCTTACCAGTCTCACTGAGATGGCTGGCCTCTGTGGCTGTCTCTAACTACCTGAGGATGTCTTCTGGGCAGAGCCTAAGCCCTGGTTTCTGAATCTCCAGCACTCAGTGTGTGGCCTGTGACAGACACGAAATAACTATTTGCTGAGGGATCAGCGACTAAATGGATGAAGAGTGAACTAGACTTGGGTGGATGAACAGACGTGTCCAGAAGCGAAGGCCCCAAATAAGACTTCTCTTAATAACATGATCTGTAACTGTCTGTCTACCGCCTGAGCCCTCAAAAACCCACATGCCTTTTCATTGGTTTTACAAAAAGACAATGGACCTAAAAGGATGTTGTTCTGGCTGAATCAAAACTGAAAAGTGACTCAAAAGATAAGGGAAAACAAGGCAGGGCCCCTGTCCTTAGTGGGCAGGGGAGGGAGAATGCAGCCACCACTATGTTTACTCTGTTTTTTCATTTCAAACTCGTACACAACGAGGTATCAGCATTCAACTCCAATGTTCACTGCTGGGGTAACCCTACCTAATTACTTTCATAAATAGATCATTATATCTAAATCCACTTATGTACAGAACATTCTTCACTTCTGTTTGAACTACCGAGTTTTTCCTTTATGAGACACCCATGGATTAAAGAATGACAGCAAGTCTGGCAGCCAAACTTTCCAGTCCCTGCATCATGATGCCTCTTCCTATGCGATT
Organism: Lipotes vexillifer; assembly: GCF_000442215.2. Classification (NCBI taxonomy): domain Eukaryota; kingdom Metazoa; phylum Chordata; class Mammalia; order Artiodactyla; family Lipotidae; genus Lipotes; species Lipotes vexillifer. Next base: position 1,027,418 of record NW_006775771.1, on the reverse strand, counting down.
CCCGGCTTCCTTTTGATCTCTCTCCCTTTCATCCCTCTGATCTAGGGATCAATTTGTCAGAGAGCTGGTCTCCAATCTGGAGTAGGGCAGTGAAAGGGGTTTCAAAGGGAACAGAGTGCATGTGAAGGCTGACAAATCCTGTACTAAACAACCAATAAAGTAGAGAAATGCCTTTAAAGCTACATTCTCTCATCACAGGATCCTTACAGACTTCATATCTTCTACTTCATTATTTTATGAAATGTTTTTACTAAACGAGGGAAAAAAAGCTATACAGCAGCGAGTGTCAAGGAGAGTTAGGCACATGCCCTGACCTTTCTTCTGGGGCCTCAGGTCCAGACCTGTGGATATGACTGTGGTCAGGATGACATTTCGTTCACCTACTCAGTGTCTGGCCAGAGACTTAGGTGAGGGAGTCACCAGGGGTTGGGTGATTTCATCAACTAGCATCCCATACCACCTGGCATCCCATACCATACAGAGGGGCTGGTTCCTAAGCATATTCTGCAAAGTTAAGGCTAGCCTTTCATTCACAGAGACTAACTGAAATACACATGCTTTAATTTCTTACCCAGTCTGATAGACGGAGCAGTATTTGTAACACGGCGAAGGATAAGGTTTAATGTGTTTTTGTGAGTCAGCTGCAAGGATGGGGAAAGAGGAGGTAAAGCAAAGACACTGATAGTTTTTAAATCCTCCCCCCCATACGAGGCACATGACAGGATACAGGCAACTTATTCCTAACCGATGAGAAATCTGAGTTCAGAGAACAGGTGCTAGAAAATTCTGCTACTTATATCCGTGAATGTCACAATTTGGAGTCAAAAAGAATCACTTTTTGTTCCCCAAGCTGGTCAAAATGTAAACCGGTCAAGAGAAAAATAAAGGGCCAAACAGGATGCTCATTTCAGATATTCTCTCAATTTTACACTTTCTCTTAAGGAGATCACACTGTCTCAAAGCAGGAGTGATACTTTCCAAAGGCATCTGACAAACAAGCAAAAGAAAAAGAAACAATAAAAGATGTGATTGGGCAACTGACCAGAGGGGAAAATGCAAATGTTCAATAAACACATGAAAAGAAGCTCTGCCTCACCGGTCCAGGAAGAGGCAAATTAAAGTAAAAGTAATGTAATTCTTGCTCATCAGGTTGGCAAACGTCTATTGAAAACATTAACAATATATAATAGTTCTCATAGGGTGAGGGGAAAAAGTCATTCTCATAATTAAAGGCAACATAGACTGTTATACTTTTTAAAACTCTTAAAATTGTAACTACATAAAAAAATGGTTCAGCCACCCTACTGTGGGGAATATATCCTAAAGAAATAAAGGGTTCATTACAGGGCTTCCCTGGTGGCGCAGTGGTTGAGAGCCCGCCTGCTGATGCCGCAGAGCGGCTGCCCCATCGCTGGTGGTGTGGTGGCAATGGCACTGGCTTGGGAACCAGAACTTGCAGGTGCCAGCCCCACCTTAGGTTAATCACTAGCTCTGGGCCTTGGTGTCCTTGCCAATAAAAAGAAGGGGTAAGGACAAGGCACCTCCCAGGTCTAAATTTCAGTGATTCTGAAAATAAGCCGAATGTCTGCGGAGTGGAGAAATACGGACAAATTACTATAGCTACTACTTTCCCTCTCAGGAGGAGGTAATCCCCCAAATTTAGATTCTGACAAATATAAACCAATGCAGAAGTGCCAGGATGGGAGAAGTCACCCTTAGTGCTTCTTTTAAACCATAAAGGACAAGGAGCCCATTATCAAGCAAGCCCCCCAATGTACTTTCCCTGCTGTCACCAGTCCCCTTGGAATGCAAAGCTGCAAACAAAAAGCATCTCTGACCTGATTCCATTACACACTTTCTCAGCTGAAAGTGATTCGAAACGCAACATTAAGCTGCACATTTTCCAGAATGGAGGAGAGAACCTGGTACAAGGTGACAAAGAGCGACCATTCGGAAAACCCGTTTTGACAGCGCATATCAATTCCAAAGTACAGGGAGGAGGCATCCATTTTGTCAAAAAGCATCAGACCTTGTGAATCCTCTTCAGAGGCAGCAGAAGCATCTGTCTCCTTCAAAAGTACTAGAAATGTGTCGATGGAAAAGAAAGCGGGGCAGCTGATGGAGTAAGCTGGGGTTACCACCATCAGACGACATCCAGGCTGTTGATGCTAATTAGAGGGGTCAAAAAATAGCTGAAGGGAAAAAAATAACCCCAGGAGCCTGGAATTAGCTTTGGTATGTTTTTAGTCATTCCATTTCCAGAATGGATACTAAAGAAAAAGGTTGCAAATACGATGATTCATTTAACAGAACCTCAAATAGGCAAGTGTATCAGCAAAAATATTCACCAAAAAATGGTCAGGAAAAAAAATTCAGATCTTTCAGTAGCAGCAAAAATAAATGACCGCTCGCAGAGCAATAACTGAGTCAGATGTTCCTGTTTTCCTCGCAAGCAGCCCAGTCTGTATTCATACCACCCAGAATAATTTCTCAATGTCATAATTCAGCCACTTTCTACAAACATCTTGCTACACCAGCAACATTCATGAAACCAAGTGCACCGGCACAATATTTTCCACACCAGGTAGAAGCCGTACAGTCATGAAAGAAAACTTTTTGAGGTGCTTATTTCTAAAACTAATGATAAGGGGTCCATGTGTATATTAACGGTGGGGTTATTTATTCTTTTTTAAAAAAATATATTCCACATTCCATAAATTTCACCCCTGTAAAGTGTACAATTCAGTTGTTTTTAGTATATTCAAAAGGGTGTGCAGGCATCACCACTATCTAATTCCAAAACATTTTCATCGCCTCAAAAAGAACTGCTCGCCATACTCATTAGCAGTCACTCCCCATTCCCCCCGCCTCCCCCCAACCCACGTCAACCACTAATCTGTTTTCTGTCTCTACAGATTTGTATAGCCTGTTTTGGATATCTCACATAAATGAGATCCTATAATATATGGCCTTCTGTGCCTGGTTTCTTCCACTTAAAATAACGTTTTCAAGGTTCATCGTGTTACACCAGGCGTCAGTACCTCATTCCTTTTTATGGCTGAATGAATATTCTGTTGTAAGGATACACCACATTTTGTTTATCCATTCATTGGTGGATGGACATTTAGGTTGTTTCCACTCTTTGGCTATTGTGAATAACATCGTTGTAAACATTCATGTACAAGTTTTTATGGGAATATATATTCTCAGTTCTCTTGGCTATCTACCTAGGAGTGGAACTGCTGGGTCGCACAGTAACTCCATGTTTAACATTTTGAGGAACTGCCAATCAGTTTTTGAAAGTGGCGGCACCATTTTGCATTCCCAATTGGTGAATTTTAAAACTTTCTTTTAAAGGATCGCAGAGTTCAAACTAAATTTATTTCTGAAAATCCCACAGTGGTTTCTTATTTTGCACAGTTTCAAAAGCACTTAGTTGGCAAAGTTTTGCCTGTGTGCTTCGATCTCAATGCACATATTGAACATTTAGTGGTTCCTTTTCCATTTGTGGTCAGAGGGTGTATATTCTGTCCTTCTCAAGTGCAGGATCAATACCTATAATCTACAGTACTCTACGGTCCCCCAGCACAAATGTACACAAACACTTCTCAAGCCCCAAAAGGAGCACATTTTTCTCCTCCTAGCAAGTAGCCAGACCGGATGACTACTGGATGATTGGATGAGCCTCCCCTCCTCCCCCCTCCCCTCCCCC
>NW_006775771.1:1018117-1023591 GCF_000442215.2 Lipotes vexillifer | reverse complement strand
CCTCCCCCTTCTTTTAAATAACTGATGATGACAATAGCTCACTGTTTGTGTGCCAAGGCAGGTAGTACACGCAGAGTCCGGGAAGCAACCTCTTTACCAGTGCTCCATATTAGTTACAACTGGACACAGGTGTGTCCAGTTCCAACCACTCTATTTTAAAAGGGCAATGCCATGGAGCAACTGAACTGAGTTCCAAGGGAAGAAATAAAAACAATGTAAGGGATGGAAAATATATGCTTTGAAGGAGGTTAAAGCAATTATGGTATTTTAGCCTGAAGGAAAAAAGTGAGCAGTGATTTGATCACAATCTCCTTCATGCAGTTTGAAACCATTTTATTGAAGGAATGGTGACTGACCAGTTTCTTCATGCTCAGAGCAACAAAAACAAGAGGAAATTCTATTTAATCAAATCAGTAAGATTCTATGGTTGGAAACAAGAAAAGAATTTCCTAATCTCCACATTATACATTGACCGAAGCCAATTCCAATGGGTCTCCGTCCCTGAACTTTTTCAGAAGGACATGAGGGAGCCTTGTCTACATTTGCCTGCCAAGAATCTTGAGGCATCCTTTATTGTTGTGTTTCTTTATGATGCTATACAGCAGGAACTACATCTGTGGTGTGAGGGCAAAGCCGGATCCATAAACATTCACTTCAGACTGCGTACTGTATAATGTACTTAGAAAGTCTTACAACCTATACCACGGAAGTAAACAGGTCATCCTCGGTGCCACATGCCCCTGCTCAAAATAAGCTATGACATGACTTCACCTGGCAGGGCAGGTGGCTTATCTGTGGCCCAATGGTTAGATAACAGGTTGGATGCCTCGCCTGCAGGGCTTCCTGGCTCTCCCAGCCGATGGTCACCCCATGTCAGGTCTTCACATAGAAAGGCTTGGGAAGCCCATCTCTCACCCACTGAACATAACCACCATTTGGGTTTGGGGAGCCAGGTGAGGTGTAGTGGAAAGTGATCAGGGCTCAGAGTTCACAGTCTAGCTCAAGCTATGAACTAGCCATGCTAGGAGCCACTCTGACACTCAATTTTCCCCATTTGAAAAAGGGAAAATACCTCTTTCTTCAGATTAAATGAGTTTATGTGAAAAAGGACTTTAAGCATGACTTATTAAGCATCGCTGATTGAATCATTAAGGGAAACATACATATCTACAAGTCAAAGTAGAACAGTCATTACTTGGAACTTTGTTATTTTGTACAATAACTGTCCACAATTGTGATCCTAAAGAACTGTATGAAGGAAAAACAAACAAACAAACAAAAACAGTGTATCTAGTGACCTCACTTAGGCTTTAATGATGAAATGGCATGCTGACTTCCCATTGTCATTTCTAGTCACGTGTTCAGGTACCCCCAGAACTCCATGGAAAAGAAGGGAGATTGACGGGGTAGTAATGGAGCATCCCTGCTTCTCTTGATCACTAGCTTTAAAACCCCACCCTGTCCATTAATATTAATGCCATAATCTCCTTCAGATTTTTCCAAGCATATCTGTAATTTAAGATTTCATTTTGACAAACAGATATACTAAAGGTTCCCATGCCAAATCCCCTTTCCCTGCAAAAATTCCACTGAGCCCATAATTTACCTGAGGCTATTACAATTGTCCAAATGAAAAGTGAGAGTCTGGACTATGTCTGTGGAAAGAGAAAAGTCTCAGAGGTACAATATATTAAAATTTTAAAATTATGTGTGTATTTATTAAATGTATATAATCTAAAACTATATTCTCCCAAGTAAAGGAGATGAAAAGGTCTTAGAATCTGTTGAAATGCCCAGGTGGGGCAATGGAGGGTGATGATGCTATAGCAACAGGAGAGACGGGAAGAGAAACCCATCTGGAGGAGACGACACTGCATTTTGATTTGGACATGTTGAATTCAGCACACGTGCCTGATGCCCAGGGAGAAGGGCTAATGAGTACACAGCTGGAAATGTGGGTATGGTGCTCAGGAATGAAGTCAGTGCTAGAAAAAGAGTTGGGAACAGTTATGTTTATACGGTAGTTAAAACGATGGAACTGAAACAAGTATTCCAGGGAATGTATATAGAACGTGGGGCTAAATATTAAGCAAGAACATAGAAAATGGGTCCACTCCCTCAGTTACCTGTTGAACTCACTTCACAGAGTAAATCGATGAATTGAAGTTGCCCCCTACAATGTTTTCCATGGAACACTCTTCTGAGTAATAGGAAACCACCAAAAAAATGCATGCTCAGAAGAGTTGGGGAAACACTTCTTTGTCACAGGACTTTCCGGAGCCTTTAGTATAGTAAAATGTGTCATTGTTCTCTAAGACTAGGTAACTGTGCAATAATTCCCAAATCTGACTAGGGGAGGAACATTTCTTAACCACCCTTCACTTTTCTACCAAGTGTAGGTCAAATTCAGGGATGGATGCCCGTGACTGAGCTATAGCCGAGGGACACAGTGGGTTTCACTCTTGGGAGCTGCACCATCTACTCCCAAAAACCTTCCCAGATGAAAAGTCAGGGCTGCTCTCTCTCTCTGATCCCATTTTTTTTTTTGAGAGGCACTTCATTCACAAAGCTTCAGAGGTAAAGGGGGCTGAGACCAGGGCGGGGGCTGCCTGGAAGAAAACCAAGCTCTCTCCCCCTCTCTCCCGGGCCCTTGGTTCTCTCCATTCTAACTCTTCTCTTAAATAATTTGCCAGGTATGAGAGCTCAAGGTGTGCTCCTGCTACCCTGGCTTCAACTAGTTCTCATTAGAAGTTTGGGGGCTTTCTTGTTCTGGTTCACATTTTATTTTTGTATTTGCTGCTGCTGTGGAATGACTCTCCCTCATCACCGGGACTGGGGGAAAGAGGCAGACAGACTGTTCTGGGTCCTGATTCCAGCTTAAACAAAAGAAGACCCCAATATGTTCCAGACTGGCTCATGAAGGGACTGCATGGGGATTTAAGGCCAAAATGTGTTACTTATAAAATGTGTTCCTCTGCCTTATCCTCTGTCCATACATATAGCTCCCTGTTCAACTTTTGGGGATTGGCAGGCAGGGTCCAGATAGGACCTGTGAATTAGAGTTTTCAGGGCTCAGCTCTGCAGCTTCTAATTCCTCCCCTGGGACCTTCCGGAAATCGAGTTGAGCTTTAATTCATCTCTGCAGAATGTCACTGCGCCCCTCTATAGCTTACCTAGTAGGTCTTGTTTCACACATAGGAATCTCTCTGACATGCAAGGTAAAGAAATGTATTTTGGACCTTATATTTTGCCCATTTTGCAAACACTCAGACCATTCATTAGCATGGTGTTAATTTAAGACCCTATTACTTCTGATGGGAAATTGGCCAAGAACGGACAGTAACACCCACCAATCAAAATTGTTCACAAACTTAAAACCCAGAATAGACTTATACCTATGGAACATGGTGAAGACAACAGAAGTGACCTTCCTTAGTTAGTTGAAAAATCGAGGTGATTGAGGAAGAGACTAATTGGCTGCTGGAAACTACAGGTGTAAAGCTGATGGATGACAAAGGAGAAGTTCTAATTTATTTCTATTTTACTTGTCAAGTGGAAGGAGAAAATAACGACGAGTTTAAAAAAAAACAAAAAACTAAGGCCCAAAACAGATGAAAATATTACAGAAGAGAACTCTGCTGCAATAAATGGGATCGAGTCTTCTGGCTTCAACAGATTACATCCCAGGGCCCTAAAAGTACTTGAAGATGAGGCTGTCACAGCTCTGTCAGGAAGCTGGGAGGAACAGCAGTGAAGGAAAGATGTGACCAAAGATTAGAGACAGGCAACTCAGGCTCCCTTTTCAACAAAGGAGACAATGGATTCTGTAAACTAACAAGGAGGGACCTGATATCAATCTGGAGGGAGATTCTAGAGTAGGTCATTAAAGGCAAGGCTCGTGAGGGCTAATAAAGGAAAGCAGTGGTCACTGGTGGTCTGCCTGAGTCCACCAAGAGGAAAGCCTGTCCCTTCCCAAGCCCTCTTCCTCCATCCCTTCTTTTTCCCAGGTAAAAGACATGCCACAGGCAGAGTATCTATCTATTTGGACTTTAAAAACCACCAAAATTGTTCATGATCTTTTGGTTGACCACGAAGGATAGGAACAGTTTAAGTAAAAAGAGGTAAATTAAAAGTGGTTGAGGGGCTTCCCTGGTGGCGCAGTGGTTTGAGAGTCCGCCTGCCGATGCAGGGGACACGGGTTCGTGCCCCGGTCCGGGAAGATCCCACATGCCGCAGAGCAGCTGGGCCCGTGAGCCATGGCCGCTGAGCCTGCGCTCCGCAATGGGAGAGGCCACAACAGTGAGAGGCCCGCGTACCGCAGAAAAAAAAAAAAAAAAAAAAAAAGAAAAGAAAAGAAAAGTGGTTGAAATAGCTGCAAAATTAAAGAGTTTCAGTCCAACAGACGGTCATCGTGATTTGGCTCTGTGGCATGACTGATAGGAAAGTGAGAGTGGGCTCCGCGATGCTGTCCTGACAAGGAGGGTGGCCATCACTCCACACAGCACGGGTCAGTTCAGTGCTGGGTCGTGCCATGTGTGAACAGGGCAATTCCACAAGAAGAGGGCCAGGGCCAGAGACCTGGGGCTGAGGGGCTCTAACCAGCTCTCTGAAGACCACGTGAAGGAAACCAGGGATGTTTCCTCTGAAGAAGAGAAGATTAGTGGATGGTCACAATAGGTGCCTTTGAGTATCTGAAGGACCATCACGTAAGAGAGTGAGTGATCATGTCTATGGGATAGGAATATGCCTTTCTTTTCTTAATCTTACTTATTTGTATTTTTTAAAACTGTATACCAGTAACATCTACTGCTTATGTAACAGTAACAAGTTTGTTGTTTGTTTTGTTTTGACAAACTGTTTCATAAAGTAAACATGTGCATATAAATATACAAAGTAAGTTCCTGCAAGAGAGGATTGTCATACACAAAAAGGAGGTGCAGGCCGGGGAGTTCTCTAAGATGCCGCTGAGCTGGAAACCCTGGGAATGTGGTTGTGAAAAGGTGAAGAGTATTTACTGAGAAATTTAAGAAAAGAGTAGGAGGGGGGACGAGAGGAGGGAGGGCAACTGAATGTTGGAGAAGCTGACTGACAGAGCTAGGAACAGCACAGGAAAGGCTAGGAACCCATGGAAGCACCTCTGCCAGGAACCGCAGCTACGAGCGGGAGAGAGAAACCAGGATTTCTTACCACAAACCAGTTGGACCTGGTTAAGCTGACTGAAGAGGTGGCTGTGATGTCAGTCAAGATGCCCCCAAAGCCAAAGAGTATCTCCAAGGGCTCAGAGAAGAGAAATCTCTTTCTTCCAGAGTTCCCAGGGAGCACTCAATGCCATAATTGGTCCAGGTGGAAAATGAGATTGGGGGAATGTGGGTGACCAGCAAGAGGAATCCCAAAGGTGAAGCCGAGAAGAGAGACCTGTGGTCCGAGGTGCGGGGTGCGGGGTGCGGGGGCAGAAGTCGGCGTGACGTTGCAGC
>NW_006775771.1:1012702-1017921 GCF_000442215.2 Lipotes vexillifer | reverse complement strand
AAGCCGAGAAGAGGTACCTGTGGTCCGAGGTGCGGGGTGCGGGGTGCGGGGGGGGTGCGGGGGGAGGATGGGCACTGTCTGGTTCTTTAAGTATGTTGGCAACTGAATCATTCCAACTGCCTGCGCGCGGGGGAGGGGGGGGGTCTCAGCCACATGACCTGTTATCCCCACTCTGCCTCACGCTCTGGTTACGAATCTGAATTATCTGAGTACAAACAGTACTCAAGAGACAGGAAAAGAACATCGCCAACACAATCAGGACCGTGACTTTCCATAGATAAACCAGTTCCCATTTTCACTGGGATTAGTAGTGCCAAAAGCCGAAACTTAGCTTCCATGAAAGTCTAGGGATGCCATTCCCATGTGCGACACAAAAATGGACGGGAAATAGTTATACTGTGGGCTAACACACTGGAAAAAATTAAAATCTGCAGGTGAATAAAAAAATATCTTAAGCTCTAGACTAGCTACTGAGAGTTTACCCTCTTCCTCAAACTGTAAAATAAAAATAAAGCAGTTCCCCCTTGTATATCTCACGGGAGTGAAGAAAACAAATTAATGAGGAGGTCAATTCACCGGAAGAAAAACACACCCTAGTAAATCCACCAGAAATGTGTCACTATAGATATGCTATTTTCCAATGTTCTTCTGGGGAAAAAGTTCAAGTTGTAAGCTTGCTCTTCTAATAAATAACCCTATTGGAGAGGCACTCCCTACGGTAACACCCCTCCACAAAGCACTCAGGGCAAACACGATCCATCAAATTCCGATTTCTATGGACCTATTCAAATGTACATTTCCAATGTTTAGCATCAGTCAGCAAGGCACACACTCCACAGAACAAGAGGCTCCTAGGGCACAATCGTCCTGTTCCCAGCGGCTCTCGGTCCCATTCACAACCACCGCTCAGAGGAGAAAGGCAGATGGAGGCTTTCCACATGCAAATCTTTGCAGCCTCAGCCTGGTGCAATATAGGAGTGAGGTTGAGAAGCGATTAGGGGATTAATAGAGATGCTTGTTATAATTTGAAACATGAGTTTGCTGCTCAAAAGGCTAAACTGTAGTGCTTGAAGCTAAGTGCTTAAAACTGCCCCAGAATCCTCAGATCATGTATCCTAATCACGATCACATTCTTTCAATCACAGATGAAAAAGTTAACACTTTCTCATGTTTGGCTGGGATCACTCAGTCACTCGCTGTAGTTGTGAGATCTCTTTCATGAGAACCAACACCTCCATTTGGTTTCCACATGGACGATTCTTGGAAGTTACAAAGTCTTTGAAGGGCATCTATTTTTGCCTTGAGGTCTGGTGGCGTCAGAGTTCGCCTCAACCTCACAGATGAAAACTATCTGAGCGTGATTCATCCATGCCTACAGCGTTCTCACCAAAGGGAGGTCCCTGCATGTGTGGGGTTTCTGTATTTATACGGCTTATGTGTTTATTTGTAGTTAAAACAGTTCTTGCCAGTTTCTGAGGTCTGAGGAATTTAAAGATGATCTATAATGCACGATCATCGGAGAATGAATGTGGGAGAATTCACTGGGACCGTTAACCCAAAAAACTCAGCTTCTTGACCAAATCAATGTTTGTTCTATCTTGGCAGTAGGACATAAGCTTTGCCAAAGCTTCAAACTTCTTATCTTTCTCCCCACACTTTTATTTATACCTTTAAACCATGGAGAAAAGAAAGGGGCATTTGACCCAAGAGAGATTTCACAGTCAGGAACTACCTGGCCCCTGAGTGGATCTCTCTTCTCCATGAAAGGTTGTGGATGGAGAGGCCACGTCCCAGAATGACTTAAAAAAAAAATTACTTTTCCTATAAATGATGGTAAAACAGCTGAAAGACCTAGAGTCATTCTGAGGGGTAAACAATAAGTCTCAGGCTGAAGATTAGGTTCTAACCACAAGCCAGTCTGACTCTGCTAGATCACAAAACTTAAGTTGTACTGCATGGTGTGCTACGGAGATACGTTTGGGAGCTTGAATCAAGGGCTGGGCACTGAATCCAGGCAGAGTGTACACTCCCGAGGGTGTGTTGACTTCAGATCACCTGCCGAGGGTGTGATCTGACTTCAGATCACCTGCCTCTTGTGTTGAGGATTGCCGCTTGGCTGTGAGTCTAACTGTTCACTACTTGACAAAGCAGGTGGGAGTACAACAGAAATTGCTACAACCTCTTGAGAGCCTCCAGCTCAGTTCTTCCTCAGCAACTCCTCTCTCCCGGGGATCACCAGAGAGAACAGGTGTCAAACGCAGAAAGTTGAAATCACTAATGTGACTCCAAAACTTACTGCAGTTCCTTAAACACTTCCCAGAGGTGCAGAGTGCAGAAATGCGATACGTGACGTTTCTTCACGGAAATTTTTTGAGCTTAGAAATCCTCACAGGACAGTTGTTTCATTTTAGGGGTGAAGAACCCAAGATCTAGAAGTTAGTGGTTCAGCCAGACTGAAAGCCATGTCTAAACTTTCACCTCAGGGTTCTTTCTTGAATATGCTGTGCTTCCTCCTGCCCACGGAGGTCTGCTATTTCCCATCTAAACTGCTGGTTGTTTGGTTGTTTCTGAACATTTAGGGACACCACTGATGCATTCAGCTGCCCTCTAGCAAAGGTGAGGGTTCTTCCCCATCTGAGATCCCTGCCTTAATCCAGCTGCTACCTTTCTTTCCTGCTCTTCGTTTCTTACTCCATGCCAGGGGCGACCACCCTTCTCACTTCTCTCCTTTGAAAAATCTGATAATACAAAAAAGGTTGAACTCTGGTGAATTCCTCCCCAGACAATTACCAGGGACAAAAATAGTGAAATGAGAACAAATGGGACTGACCCAGAAGGAGAGAGTGTGCACCTGGAGAGATCACTTACTCTGGAACCGGTATGTTGAGAGGTACCATCTGGGGACAGCCAAGTCCCTCAGCTTGTGTCCTACATTGCCGAGAGGGGAAAACGTGCACTGGAAATGTAGGTACGCCCTCAATTCCAGAGAGGAGATCGGGGCTGCCAACGCCAGAGAGAGCCAAACCGCCAATCTGTGGCAAATGCGTCTCACCCATGGGTCCGAGCTACAGTGAACACCAACCCTCTGGACATATGGAGGGCTCAGCTTCCAAAGTGGCTGGACATTTTTAATCATAAAAAATGGACCTAAATCAAAACCATGTGACCCTGAGCGTAATGGGAGCCCCAGTAACACCGTACTTGTACTGATGAAATTCGAACTTCCCAGACCTTTCTTCCTCTCCCTTATTTTCTTTCTTTGGGCAAATATTCCCTGAGTGCCTACCCTACGTGGGGCCCGGGGATCCGGCAGAGGACCTGAGGGAACAGTCACTGCTGCACGGAGCTCTCAGCCCTGGGAGGAGCAGTGATCTGAGTAGGAAGATGGGGGCCTCAGACAGGGAGGCCCGAAGGACTGGCAGGGGGATCCAACTGCAAATCCGGGGGAAAAGCAGTGCGAGCAAAAGCAAGTGTGTGCACAAAGACCGTGGCGGGGATGGCCTGGTGTGTGCAGGGGCTGGATGAAGCTCAGTGAGGAAGACGAGACAGGCCTGGAGGGCTAGTGAGGTGGGCTGGGCCATCAGAGGACAGAGCGGGCTGTCAGAAGAGTTCAAACGAGATCAACAATAAGCTCTGCAGGGCTCAGAGCAGAGGATTTCTCTTTTATAAAGGTCATTCTTGGGTGTGGCAAGTGGACGGTGCAGGACCGAGCTGGAAGAGGGAAACAGGAGTCTGTCGCTGAAGCTTCAGTGAAAGAAGGGCCAGTCCTGCCTGAAGGTGGGCAATGGAACAACACAGAAGAGATGTATTCCCGGTGTCATGTGAAGCCAGAACCACAGGACATGGGTCGGACGCGATGGGAGCCGGGGACGGTGCGGGGAGCCCATGATCACTGGGACCGAGGCGGATGCTGCCCCGCAACTAGCCGTCTCCTTCACGCTGCAGGTCCCACCATTTAGTGTCACCCCTGGACTAAGCGTATCTACTTGCCCCGGCTCCTTTAAAGAATATGATAAAGCCCACAACGGTATCAACGGTGTCACGGTCTTTGAAAACAACAATACTATTTATAAGCAATTTTTTGGAACAACTAAGCGGAATTGAGCCTGCTTCTGGCAGAGCTTTGAGGGGATACAAAGAGAAGATTTGATTCCTGCCACAAATGAGCTCTGGCCTATTGGGGGAGAGAAGGAGAGAACTGCAATTACGCTGTGGTGTGGAAAGAGAAGAGCACAGAGAAGGGGAGGACCTGGGGTCCCGGGCACACACAAGGGCACCATAAACAGGTCGCTGCCTAGGGAGGCACAGGGAACACGGGAAAGACCTCAAGGAAGAGGTGACGTCTAAGTTGAGTCTTGTAGAAGACATGCCAGGGGGCTGCTCAGCAGACAAGGAGGGAAGCAGTGGCAGCTATGAAGACAGGGGCAGAGGACGGCTTGGTTCAGCGAGTGGTAAGCGTATGCTCTGGTGTTGCTGGGGCTTGGAGTGTGGGGCTAAGAAGTGGCAGGAGATGAAGGTGCAGAGAGGCTGACAAAGAAGCCCAAAGAATCTGGATTGATTCTGAAGACGAGAAGTCACTGGTGGGCTTTCAGAAGGGACGTGGGGCGGCCACGGGTGTCTGTGGTCTTGGGGACTGACTGACTGGCTGGGCACCAGTGAAGCAGAGAGCGCTGTAAGGAGCCCTGGTGAGGCTCCTTTATGGAGCCCACAAAAGGTGCTGTTGGCTACGGACAGGAAGTGGTAGTAGATGTGGGAGGGGAGAAGGGACGAGAAAGAGAGTGGGCACCGTTAGGCTATCCTAGGGTTCTAGTTTAAGTAATGGGCTGCTTGGTGACACCATCAAACTGGGAACACAGGAAAAGGGCACCATTTTGCAAAAGAAAATTCCTCTAGTTTTGGACACTTTTTAAGTGTGAACAGGTTTACGGCGACATCTTATTTATTCAGACTTTACCTTGTTCCAGAAAGGATTTAAACAGAGATTACATAAATACACACAAGATTAAAAAAATAAATATATGTGGAAAATAAAACTGGGGAAGATCAGAGGAAGCTAGGAATTAAGTTAATACCAAAAACATGTGCTTTAAGGCTCTTAACTGTCCGAAAAGCGGCTGCAAATGTTTCATGACAGGCAGCAACAAAACCACCACATCTGGTCTACTCACCTCAGGGTGCCAAAAAAAACCTCCTCTCCCCCTTAACCCCAGTTCTTTCCC
>NW_006775771.1:1006281-1012551 GCF_000442215.2 Lipotes vexillifer | reverse complement strand
CTTTCCCTAAAGAGCACATTAAAGAAAAGTGCCCAGTGGTACGTAGGAAAGAGGACACTGTGTGATGAAATGGACAAGTCCCTCAGCAGGACCCCTGCAGTAAATCCAGCAACACGTTTCCCAGAGCTGTTCCTCCTAAGCTTCTCCAAGCTCATGTCATCAGAAAGCTGTCAGAAAACCATTTCGGGTGGCCACATATGTGAGGGTCAGCCTCAATCCAGGGACGAACTTGGGAATTTCTAGAGGGATGTTAGGACTGGAAATTCTCCCTACACACTGTTTCTCTCAACAGAATCTTTCAAAACACTGAGGTGTATGGTTACCCTGGCCGACAGATACCTGGAGAGCCGTTACCCTACGTGCCAAGCCAGAGGCTCAGAAAATGGGTTAGGCTTGGGGATGTGGTGGGAAGACGAGTGACGAAGTCTGAGGACAGTTAGAAGGCCGACCCTGCCACTGCCTCCCCAGAAGCCCCCTGACATTGTGCAGAGAGGGGGTTGCAGTGAGATGACCAGAGGCGGGTGGCCACGGGGCCCAAGATGGGGGAGAGAGGTCTGGCATGGGCTTATATATCTGGGCAACATCAGAGTAAGTGGGAGATGCAGGTGCGTGAGAGGACTCAGGCATGGGGTATGGAGAAGCTGGAGGGAGAACAAACCCTGGGGGGTGGCCTACTTTTTAGGGGGCAGGCGTGAAGAGGAACCAGCAGTGAAGGAGGGAGAGAGGAAACGGGAGGGTGAAATGCTGGAAACCATCAGAGAGACTGTTTCCAGGAGGGAAAGGTTGAGTGTGTATTTACGGCAGCTGCCATCAGTCCCTTGGCAAGTCAGCGGGTGTTTTAGTTAAGGAAATACTAGCTGTTGTAACAGATAAACCCTCCAAGTCTCAGCGGCTTAGTGCCGCGCATGTTTATTTCACCTGTGAAACATACAGTCCAGGTAGCAGCTTGGAGGTGGGGGAGGGGCCTCATAGGGAATCAGGCCGCCAGGTGTTCCGCCTGCTCCGGCTCACTGCCGAGGTCACCCTCGTTTGTCAGCAACCAGTCCGCAGAACAGGGAAGAGAGGATGGGTGTGCATAACAGTTTCCTGGGACTCACATAAACTGCCCCAAACCTGATGGCCTAAAATAACAGAAATCTACTCACTCACAGCTCTGGAGGCTAAAAGTCTGAAATAAGGTGTCAGCAGGGCCATGCTTCTTCTGAAGGCTCTAGGGGAGGATCTTTCCTTGCCTCTTCCTAGCATTCCTTGGTGTTTCTTAGCTTATCAGGTTAACCCCAATCTTGGTCTCCATCTTCACCTGTCACCCTCCCACCATCTCTGTCTTCACATGGCCTTCTTATAAGAACACGAGTCCTTGGATTTACGGCCCACCCTAACCCAGTAAGACTTCACCTTAACTTCCACCTGCATTACATCTGCAAAGACCCCATTTCCAACTAAGGTCACATCCACAGACATGATGGTTAGGGTTTGGACATACCTTTGCGGGGGGACACGATTAAGCCATTACAGTGTGTAAGAGGTTTTTATGGGTCAGGCCTCACCTCTGCTCACACCTCCTTGGCTGAAACTTAGTCACATAGCCACACCTACGCTCCCATACAGCAGCGGGGAAGGGTAGTCAATGCCCTGTGCCTGGAACAAGAGAGCAAGGGTCTGGGGAGCAGCTAGCTTGCTCTCCCATAGAGCAGGGTGAGTACGGTGGGGAAGGAAACTATAATCCAGGGACGTGGCGGGGACAGAGTCGAGGCTGTCCTGAGCGGAGAGGTGGAACCAGGGGACGCCCATCTCGTGGGAGGATCTTGGACATGAAGGGAACTGACTGGAGGGGGACAGAGCAGTGAGGGGAAGCTTGTGTAAGACGAGGCAGCTGTGAGCATGTTTTCAGGCAGAGGGGAAGAAGCCAGAAGGAAGGGGGCCAATGAAGACAGGGACGGTAGAAAGGATGGGTAGAGTCTGCTTCAGGAGGAGATGGGACCAAGAACACTAGTGGAAGAAATCAGTATACCCCTGCAGCTAAATACAGCAAAGTGTAAACTCCTATGAAAAACCAAATGACGAAAGAAAAGATAGCTGGGCTTTGTCTGGCTTTGTAACCCTGTTACTCGATTTCTCTGAAGCCTCACCTGGGACATACTCATTTTGCACAGCTCCTAGTACATTTTCAGGTAACCATACTACACACACTATGCACAACTATGCTAGGAAACCCATGAGTGCTATTTTTCTCCCAAGCACTACTGGACCTCTCTAGTGCCCTAAGTCTGAGAGTTCTTATAGAAATGTTGGGTCAACCGGAAGGCTGCCCGTTGGCAATGTAGTTAAAAGAGTAATCAATGCCTTGGCGTAAGAAACCACAGAGGCTCTGCAGAAGGGCAGTGTTTAGCTCTTCCTGGTGTGGCACTGTCACCTCCCAAAGGCTCTGGCCTCCAGACCGGCACTATTCGGGGATAAGGAGGCTGTCTGCAGATCCCAAGCTCAGGAAAAGCTAAAATGCATGTATGTGGGTGTTCCCACGTGGAACACCACTGCAGCCTTTCAAGCAGCAAATCGTGATGGCCGTGACATGTACGGGAGGCCGGATGCAGCATCCCACGAGACGCCACTCAGTCCTGAAGCAGAGGGCAAGAGGGTACCGCAGCCCACTCACCAGCACAGCCAATCTTGTGGCCTAAACAAACTCAGCCTGCTTGAGAGGCTGCTCATAAGCTAAATAATATCCCTTCTGCAACACAGCACGAAGGTTGGTTTGCTGGGTCCATTTTATTTGACATTTATTCAATGTCTTCTACAAGTAAAAGCACCGCATGAAAAGTATGGTGTTGAAAGCACAGTACTGCACGGTGGTTTTTAACAACTCAATGGAAAACCCAAAGGGACTGTTGATGGGGGATAAAAATAATGTTAACAATAATAATTATCATTACAGTAATAAAAACAAACATTTACTGAACGTGTACTAGATGCCAGGAACTATGATTAGCATTTTACACACTTACTATCGTTCTACCAACCTTATTAGAGATAAGGTCTTTTATTATCCCCATTTCACTGTTAAGGGAGCAAAGGCACAGAGAGGTTGGGAACTTTGTTCAAGGTCACACAGCGGTATGATAAGTGGCAGAGCTAGGACCAGAACCCAGCTAGGCTGTCTCCAGAGTCTGTTCTATTAAACACTATATAGCCTGCTCTACCATAAATGTTCTTAACTCTTTTATTCATTGGGCTTTTGTTATAAGATTTAACCTAAATGAAGAGTGTGAAAAGTGCATAATACAGTCTAGCTATTTTTTTAGATGACCTACTAACATTGAGAGCCGGAGCAGCCCGTTTGGAAGAGGGACCATATGTCCTTGAAATACTGGTGGCAATTATCACTTATGACCTGCCAGCTCAGATTCACAAAGAATGAGACAGAGAGGGGAGGAAAAAAAACAATACATAAACTCTGACACAGAAAAGAACCAAAATGGGGGGTGGGGGGATGGGGAGTCAGTAGAGAGATGAATCAGTGTGAAAATTAACTGCATGAATCCAATTTTTGCAGGCAGGCCACGTGGCCCACGGTAGGGAATGAGTTCCCTCTCTGCAACCTCAAAAGCCTCTTGCTTGCCTGGAAGAGAAAAGCTAAGGATTCAAGCGCTGAACGCCAAGCTCAGCCCGAGGCAGAGGGTCAGGCAGGCTCGGGGTCTAGCAGCTCGACTGAGGGCACGTGAGGGCTTCTGTGCCACTGAGCTGCCCGGGAAGCATGACCTTGACTTCACAGCTGAGTCTTGCAAGAAAAGAAAAAAAAAAGTGTTTGTCTGTCAAATGCTTAAGGGCCTGGAGGCTTTTTAAAGGGCTTTGCTGAAAAAGGACTTTTCTGTGTTACTTAGAGACAACCACTGCTTGCCAAAAACACTAGGATAAAAAAAAAAAAATCATAAAACTTGAGAGCTGGAAAGAATATTACAGGCTGCCTAGTGTGCCCCCAAACTACCTAGAGCATAATTTAAACTTGATAGACACCCCCCAACCCCACCCAACACCTGGTCTTATAGAGTATGCTGGCTTGAATTGTTCTAGATCTAATTTGGTAAGAACAGAGTTCTAGAGTCCAGCGCTAAGACTGGGCAGCAGTATTGGCTAGGATGCGTTTTACTCCACAGTGGAGTCCTAAAACAGCTCGGGAACGCTATCCAAAAAGTCCATAACTCACACTTCTAAATCAAAAGTTAACGTAACCCTTTCATATTCATGTCTATACTGCAATGCAAAAAGTATTTTACCTTGCACCATTTTAAAATTATAAACTGAGATATATTAAAGTGGCAAACACTATTTATAGTATGAGTAGTAACAGCAATAAGAAAGTATTGAAAATCAATATTAATAACTAACATTCATTAAATGCTTTCCATATGGCAGACAGGCACTTGTCTAAACACTTCAAAAGCAATCAATCAGCATGTAATGTTTAATGCTTTTGCAGTCATTATATGTTTTACTTCTTTATTTTATTGATTACCAGTCTCCCCCTACCCCTACCCTGCCCCTCCTCCAAATGCAAGCTCCACAAGGACAGACGTTTTCGTCCCGTCATTAACTAAGTATCTAGTTCCTTGAATAGTGCCTGGAGAACAGTGGACATGCAAATACTTTTTGAATTAATTAATTCATTGAATCCTTACAGGACTCTGTGAGATAGGGATTGTTATCATTCCTATTTTACAGATGAGGTAACACACCCAGAATGGTTAAATAACTTGTTCAAGATCACACAGGAAGTGATGGAGCTGGAATTCAAACTCAGGCTGCCTGGCTCCAAACTCTGCCCTTATAACCAACATCTAGCATTTCTGACTCTTCTGTTTTAACACACGCAATAGCTAACATGAACTGAGTGCTTACTATGTACCGGCACAGAAGATGAATGCTTTATGTGCACTCTCTCATTTAATATAACAGTTCCACGAAGGGGGTTATTATTATTTTAATCACATAGATGAGCAAACTTCGTCTTAGAGCGATCCTGTACTTTGCCCTAAGTCAGGCTGTAAGTTGTGCAACTGGAATCCCAACTCCGGCCCACGTGAGTTCCAAGTGTGCATGCTTAATCACCAGGCCATTCTGTGTCCTGAATCGTCCTCCAGCCAGAGACCCACACGTACCCTTGAAATATGGGTCTGCTTAGCCACTCTCCGGAAATCTTATTTTAGATTTACATCCAATGTTTCATTTCATATTATCATTTCTTTTCATAACCCACATCAACCTGGGGTTATTCACACAAACGATGACAGAGTCAAAGAGCAGTGCCGCCCATCTGAGGCACGAAGCTGGCCTGAATCAGAGCCTGAAATCAAACCATACCAAGCTGTGACCCGAGGAGAAAACCTCCCGCTCCCTCGGGAGGAAGGGGTGCTGGCTGCTCCTTGAGATCTGTGATGCCATGAACACCTAAAGAGGGATTCTGGAAAAATGTTTCCCTTGGGGGCGGGGGACCAGAGGGATGAGTCAAAGGGAACCTGGATGGGTGGGGAGAGTAAAGGGTGGAAACATGAAACCCAGTCAGCTTGACCGGCTCTGCCAGCAGAGTGGCAGGCAGTTTCAGAAGTGGTGGTGGTGGGCTTCCATGGTGGCACAGTGGTTAAGAATCCACCTGCCAATGCAGGGGACACGGGTTCGAGCCCTGGTCCGGGAAGATCCCACATGCCACATATCAACTAGCCTGTGCGCCACAACTACTGAGCCTGCGCTCTAGAGCCGCGAGCCACAGCTACTGAGCCCGTGTGGCACAACTACCGAGCCCGTGTGCCACAACTACCGAAGCCTGTGCGGCTAGAGTCCGTGCTCCGCAACAAGAGAAGCGACTGCAATGAGAAGCCTGTGCACCACAACAAAGAGTAGCACCCGCTTGCCGCAACTAGAGAAAGCCCACGCGCAGCAACGAAGACCCAACGCAGCCAAAAAAAAAAAAAAAAAAAAAGTCATGGTAAAATTAAAAAAAAAAATAAAGAAAGAAGTGGTGGTGGTAGTAGAGGGAGGTGCAGTACTACCAGGAGTAGTGGTAGCAGCAGTATTCGTGCTAGTGGTAGTAGTAATACTGGTGGTAACGGTTAACAGCAGTGGCGGTGGTAGTAATAGGAACAATGGTATTGATAGTGGTAGTGGTAATAGCAGGAGTTGGTGGCCCCCTGGGTGGGCAGTATTTAAAACAAAGGGACAGGGCTTCCCTGGTGGCGCAGTGGTTGAGAGTCCGCCTGCCGATGCAGGGGACACGGGGTC
>NW_006775771.1:986794-1004541 GCF_000442215.2 Lipotes vexillifer | reverse complement strand
AAAAAAAAAAAAAAAAAAAAAAAAAGAAGAAGAAAGAAACTAGAGCCAGGGAAATGGCTCAGTTATTTGAAGAGTCAAACTAGAAACCAGGTTCGCTGGGCCCTGCCGGCACCTCCCTGCTTCACCCCTACCCGTCTCTTACTCTGTACATTTCTCTCCCACCCTCATCTACTAAAAGGCACATTCCTGGCTCAAAGGCCTTTGCTATTTTGTCTGCCAGCACGCATTCCCCCAATATCTGCTCAGCTCGTGCCTTACCTCCTTCAGACCTTTACTCAAAAGCCTCTTCCTCAGTGATGTTTTCATTGGTTTCCCATCTGAAACTACAACCCCGCCTGTAACTACTGAGCCCTTCTCTTGTCCTATTTTTTCTCTCTAGCAATCATCACCATCTAGCGTACTCAACATTTCACTATTCACCTTGCTTACTACCTGTTTTGCCGACGAGTCTGTAAGCCCCATGAGGACAGGGGGTTTTGTTTATGCCTATGACAGTGCAGGCACCATGAAGAGGTGGGGACTCAACACAGATCTGGTGAATGAAGGAATGCCCACCTGCTGTACTCAGTCCCTGTGCCTTACACATGGTATCTCTGACCTGCATGGGGTCCTGAAGAGTGGGAACCAGCCCCTTCCACAGCAGGAAAGCTGAGATGTTGTCTGAAAGGGTGAGGTCTGGCTCTTGTAAACCCCAGTATCCCAGGCTCATCCCACCTCGCCATGCGGTATCGCCACAATACCAGCTCTCTTCCAGGGGATGACACCTCCCTTCCTCCCTTCTCGCCACTAAACAGCCAAACCACCTTTGGTCCTGGGGAGTCTGCGGACTTACTCACACAAGCGAGGGCAAAGTTGAAGGTTAAATGCCCATCTTGTCCAGTGAATTCCCCAGAGCCAACTAACTACCAGATAACCATACACTGCACCCCACGAGGGACTGCTCAGTGAATAGAAACACCCTGTCATGACACATGAAAGACGTACATATACCATTTCCTACTGATAACAGTTCAATGAGGCTCACAGTTAACAAAAACGAGTAGTGTCCCACTACAAACATCCATACTACAAATGACCCCATCGCCAACCAAGTTTTCAAGCACTATTCACAACCACGACAGTGACCCTATGGAATAATAAAGCAAGTGGGTCTACCTGCATAACTCTGTAGCAATGGATTTTGACCTGTGAAGTACCCTCATGTCAATGTCATTCTTGAAGTCAAAGAACATAATCCCATGTGTGCTGGAGTTTCCCCCTTTAACCCAAGGCAGCCTCCACTCATTAAAGCTGAGGGCTTATCCTAACACCTGCACTTACCCTTCACACCGCATTACTTTGGGTCTCTGACTGTATAATACACACACAATGAATTGTACAAGTTTAACATAAATAAACTTAAGATGGACTGAGATGTATTTATAAATGATCCATCTATAGTCATTATTTCGACTCTATTAAGGATAACATCAGGAAGAGGAGATGTGCCCAAATAAAACACTGAAGAACTGCAGTTTGACAGCAGAAAAGAGGCTACACTCTTAAACTGAACTGGTATGTCACTTAAAAACCTCAACAACATAACTAAGAATTTAAAAATAACCTCAAAGGAACAGAAGGTGTTAAGACAGCACTACAGTCATGTCCTACCTGCTTAATACAACCTTCTTTCTTTAGCATGAAATGAGTACTGCTTTCTATGAGGAACTTTCTAAAGACAAATATTTGGTATGCTGTTTACTTGTAGGCTTTTTTATGACTCAAATGTGTTTTTCTGCAAGATGAAAGCGGATCATAGTGAGACAGCTATTTCTTCACTGCCTGACAATTTAAGCTGAACTTACTGCAGCTCTTTTAAAACTGACAATGACAGAATTAAAGTAACAAAAGAGACCATTGGTTTGGGGGCTTTAAAGATGACATCCACGTTTCATCAGGTCCATGGGAAAAAAATGTAACAACGATGAATAAAGACACCATCACCTATTAAACCTAATGTGAGTTCCCTTCTCAATGCCCCAGTGGTGGCTGAATCTTCCAAAATGTTGATCCAAAAAAATTCCCTTGGGCCTGAAGACGTAATTTATAGACTACTACATTTCCCAGGAGTCTTGTTTCTCAGGATGGCCATGAACCTGAATTCTACCCAGTGGGAAGCATGCAGATGTGATGTGTGCCTCTTCTATGCCGGGGCCATTAAAACCTTTCCTGAGGGGTCCCTCCATGCTCTTGCTGGGGAGATGCCCCCAGTGACCTTGGAGGCCAAGTGTAAAGATGACAGACCTCCTTCATCCTAGGTGCCTGCATGCCTGAAAGAGACAAAGCCACTGCTTTTCTAGGCCAGTGAATTTGAGGGCCTATTGTTTCCGCACTCAGCCTACCAGATAGCCCATCATACAGCAGGAAATATTTGTACCTCTCCTTATACAAAGCATGAGATTAAACTCTTATAAAAAGAAGGAAAAATGAAAACAGTCACAGTACTTTTTAGATACTCCTGAAGTCACAGAAACCTAGTGCTTAATGGGGACCATGAAAAATCAAATTATTTAGTCCAACATCCTTGCCAGGTAGTTATACAGTGATGCACAAATATTTTTCTAAGAGAGAACCTACCGTTTTCTGTGTCAGCTCACTGCCTCTCTGGACAGGGCTCGCTGAGCTCGTATTGAGTACGATAACGATAACAGCAGTTCACTGTTACAATGAGCGGCTACTGCGGCCCCGGCCCTGCGCTAAGAGCCTTCCACTCACCTGCTCATCTAATCCTCACCTGGGAAGTGGATACCCTCACCATCTTCATTTACAGATGACAAAACTGAGGCAAAGAAAACATGAGATTGGCCAAAGGTCAGGTACAACTAGAAGTAGAGCCAAGATTCAACCCAGGAGCCTGCTCTTAACCACCACCCTGTTCGCCTGTGGCTGTCACCTCTGTCCCAGACTCATGGAGAGCAAGCCTTACCACTCTCCCCCGTATCTGACAAATACCTAAGGATCTCTTTCACAGCAACACAAGTTATCTTTTCACGTGGCTGAAAAAACTCTGTTTGAGTTTTGTTTGATTTTTCTTTTTTTCCAATTTTACTGAAGTATAGCTGATTTACAATGTGCGTTCATTTGTTTGAGTTTTTCTCATTCCTCCAAACACGGTTCCAAACCCCTTCACCACTCAGGTTTCTCTTTGGAGGGCTACTGCTCATTCATGCCCCGGCTGAACTGTGTCACCTAGAGAGGAACTTCATGTGTAAAATGAGACTAATAATAGTACTTTGGGTTGGTGTGAGGATGAGTTAGGTTATTCAGGTAAAGCCCTAGAAACTAGAAACTGTGCTTAGGACAAAGTAAGCCAACCAAAACCTTAGTTGTTATTTGCCTTATACTGCAAATGCTGCAGCCTATGATGACATTAGGTTCTACCGTCTACATCACACTACTGACCAGACTGAATCTACTGTCCACTAAAATACCTTTTTAAGTGTGTTTTTTTTGTTTTGTTTTTTTTTTTTTACAATTGATAAACTAAAACCATTGATAAGCTTCAATCCTTGATTCTGCTATTCTGCTAGATAACCCCGCCCCACCCTCAACAGATGTTACACTTTACCTCGACTGTGGTTAAACTTCCACCGGTTAGGTTTAGCTCACCTTCCCAGGCACTAAAGGTATTTTTGAATCTTGCTAGTTCATCTTACCTGGTTTCACATCATCAGCAAATTATGTGGTTAGGTGTTGAAATTTTTGGTGTAGGCTAGAACGGCCCACAGATAAAGCCTTGGGGTTCTCCACTAGAAAGTTCCTTCCTGTCACTGAGCCACTGTTTCCTATCTTAGCAGCCAGGGATAGATAAGGTCACTATCTTGACCACAATCATCTCATGCCAATGTTTGTTAAGTGCAAAGACTCCATTTCCACCAAGTCCATGAGACTCCCTAGCCCAGCCCCTCAGTGGGCTAGGAGCAAAGGGAGGTTGTTAAGAGCATACTTGGTTGGGATAGGGAACCACAGCCAGAACTACACTCTCCCAGGGGCCCAACAAGGGACCAAAAGTCCACACAGGAGCACATCTGATCCATTTCAGATAAGGGAGCAATAGCCTGGTGTACAGTGGGATGGGGGCTTCAGAACCTCCCAGCAGTCAGCGGGCGTCTGAGATGAAGAGCTAGATCATGCAAGAAATCCTTACCCCAGCTCCCACTTTTCGAAGAAATGGACCTACGTTGTATAAAATCAGGATGGCAAGAAGGAATGTGCAGACAGCTGACAGTGGTGCAGGCGGGGCCCCTCCACCCGTGTGGGATAGCACTGGGGCGGAAACATCGCCATAGAAGCTCCCCTGCGTGTGGTATGTGGCTGCAGTGGAGGCTGATAGATGCTTGACAGGGTTCAAAGTTTGATGCTTTAGGCTCAGGCCAGGAACAGCTATGATTTTTATACCCTGAGTACAGACTGGCTCCTTCCTGGCTCCTCAGACTTTAAAGCAGTGGTTCTTCCACACAGCAAAATCACCTGGAGGGCTGCTCTAACACAGAGCGCTGGGTCCCATCCCTGGGTTTCTGATCTAGTAGGTCAGGGGTAGAGCCCTAGGATTTGCTTTTCTAACAAAAAGTTACTTTTTTAACAGTTGCTACTGCTGCTGGTTTGGGGACCACCCCTTGAGAACCACTGATTTAGGCCAAGGGGTGTCAGAAAGAAGAGAAAAGGAGGAAATCCAGAGAGAGAAGGGCCTCTTTAGTGCCCTCTGCGTTGACAGCGAGTGGCTTGATAGGAAAAGTAAAGACTGTTGTTTTGAGCCATCACGTGGTCTCCACATCTTTGCGTGTATTTGTGATCATCTGAGAGCAATATTTTCTTTCTGCTAGTCCCTTCTGCAGGTTATGGGTATAGCTAAGGGATTATGTAAATATATACTAAAAAAGATGGGCGGGGTGGGGGTACATGAAGAAAAAGGGCCAAACAACACCTCAACTTTCATAGTACAGAATGGTGGTAAATTATGGTTTCTTTCTGCTCCATTTTTCAGACATTTGGCAAAGAAAGTGAGAGTTGTGGTGAACTTAATGTAGTCGATGGAGGAAGATCAAATCTATTCTGAACTCAGAGGAAGGCTACTATCAAAGAAACAGCTCCCTGGCAGGTGTGGATAGATGAACCACTTGTTAGCAATAAGCAGTTTCAGAAAGGTTCTGCGCTGGCCATTGATATCCACGCTCATAAAATGGAAAGAACAGTTTTTTGCATTTCCTTGGGTCGGAAGCAGTTACACAGTTTCATTATCCTACCACTAGTGAAGGGTCGACGTGTGAGATGTGTAATTGGTTTTCAATCTAGAAATGTAAGTCTTGTTTAATACCTAGCTCCTATCCGCAAGAAAATTCAGACTTGGCCAGAGGAATTCACCTGCGAATGCACATGGAAAGCTTTTACTTGCATGAGGGTAATTCTGGAAAACTGAAAACGAGGAAAAGAGACATAAAAGAAAACCATCCTGGCTGGTACTACTGGCTTTGTTTTAAGGATGATCTGTGGACCGCTTTTTATTCAGAGTTGCTTCACAGACACACTGAACCTTTGCAGCCTTTTCCTAGGAGAATCCTCAAAAAGATGGCCCTGTATTCCTTGGATTCCTGTCACTGATCTTGAAAAAGTCTACATACCCTTGGCTGACAGAGAAATGGTAAGCAAGACAAAATGGGGGTCCGAATTCATGGCAGTTATCATTTATAAGACAGGCAGAAGATCCAGAAAATGCTGTTATTCTGATCACCATCAAAATGAAAATGCAAAATCTAACATGTTCTCAGAGAACCCTGGGACCTTTGGTAAGGGAATGGCAGCCCTCAGTTTGAGGAAGGGGCATTGCCTATATCATCAATGAATAAATTGGACCACCCAAAGCTTACATGCTTCACGACTGCAGTGCATTTAAAATAGCTTCTAAATGCAACCATCCCCTCAACTACACCCCATAAACCATTTTATGTGAAATTAAAGATGCCATTGATCATAAGGTATGTCATTACTTTACATGAAGACAGTAAAGAAAAAAAGTTAGAAACTGTTCATTTTAGAGACATTAAAATGCGAGAAACAAAAACACTGCGTGAGTCTTAGCATGGATGGGACACCCCCGGGTACAGGGCATTGACTGAGAACTTGGTGCTCTGACTTTCATTCGTGAGAGGGATGGCAGCCCTGTTCCTTAGTAGCTGTGGGACCTTGGGAAAATCCCTTCACCTCAATGTGCTTCAGTACATTTACCTGGTATTAACAATGCCTACTTCTCACTAAATTGCTGAGAGAACCAAATATGATTGTCTTTTAGAGTATTTAACATGTACCTAGCACTTATTATCTGTCTTACTGCTGCTGCTACCTCAATCTGGCAAGAGTGGAATCATGAACTTACCAAACCTTAAATGGTCTTCTTTACTCTAAATGAGTTCACCTAGTCTCAGCTGCCAAACCTTTAGACACTGTTTGAAATAAGTGGTAATGGCTTTGCCTCCTCAGTGCCTTAGCGCTCCAGAAATGAAATGGAATTATCTTCCAAAATGCAGTCAAAGCATCTTCTTAAACTGAAGAATCACTCAGGGCCCGAAGGAGTGGATGACTCAAATACAACGGGTGACGGTTTACACATTGTTTTGCATGACATCTGCATGCCACCAGTTCATTTTTGCTTGAAGTGAAAAAACCGCCCACCATCTGCTTCTTGCCTAGTCCCTTATGATCCCCTAGGTGTTGAGTTGGCTGCTTTTGACTGGGAAAAATAAAGCAACTGGCTGCATCAAGTAGTTCTCTCACGACCGTCTGTGGCTGGTTACCTTGGTTGCGGAGAGGAGTGCAAGGCTGTCCCAGGCTGTATCACCTGGCATCACTATGGACCATCCCACACCGAGGGTGGTCCTTGACTCAGAAACCAGTAAGGCGCATAGAGCATCAGGAAGCTTCTCCTGAATACAACCCCCAAGCACACATGCCCCTGATGGTAAATCAGATGATTCACAGCTCACAAAGCAGCTTAAAAAACAGTTCCGAGATTGGTTCAAGATGGTGGAACAGAAGGACGTGCTCTCACTCCCTCTTGAGAGAGCACCAGAATCACAACTAACTGCTGAATGATCATTGACAGGAAGACACTGGAACTCACCAAAAAAGATACCCCACATACAAAGACAAAGGAGAAGCCACAATGAGACAGTGGGAGGGGTGCAATCACAATACAATCAAATCGTATAACGGCTGGGTGGGTGACTCACAAACTGGAGAACACTTATACCACAGAAGTCCACCCACTGCAGTGAAGGTTCTGAGCACCACGTCAGGCTTCCCAACCTGGGTGTCCTGCAACAGGAGGAGGAATTCCTAGAGAATCAGACTTTGAAGGCCAGCGGGATTTCATTGCAGGACTTGGACAGGACTGAGGGAAACAGAGACTCCACTCTCGGAGGGCACACAAAAAGTAGTGTGCACATCAGGACCCAGGGGAAGGAGCAATGACCCCATAGGAGACTGAAGCAGACCCATCTGCTGGTGTTGGAGGGTCTCCTGCAGAGGTGGGGGGTGGCTGTGTCTCACCGTAAGGACAAGGACACTGGCAGCAGAAGTTCTGGGAAGTACTCCTTGGTGTGAGCCCTCCCAGAGTCCACCATTAGCCCCACCAAAGAGCCTGGGTAGGCTCCAGTGTTGGGTCACCTCACGCCAAACAACCAACAAAGAGGGAACTCAGCCCCAGCCATCAGCAGACAAGGGGATTAAAGTTTTACTGAGCTCTGCCCACCAGAGCAACACCCAGCTCTAGCCACCACCAGTCTCTCCCATCAGGAAATTTGCACAAGCCTCTTAGAAAGCCTCATCCACCAGAGGGCAGAGAGCAGAAGCAAGAACTACAATCCTGCAGCCTGTGGAACAGAAACCACATTCACAGAAAGATAGACAAGATGGAAAGGCAAAGGGCTATGTACCAGATGAAGGAACAACATAAAACCCCAGAAAAACAACTAAATGAAGTGGAGACAGGCAACCTTCCAGAAAAAGAATTCAGAATAATGATAGCGAAGATGATCCAGGACCTCAGAAAAAGAATGGAGGCAAAGATCGAGAAGATGCAAGAAATGTTTAACAAAGACCTAGAAGAATTAAAGAGCAAACAAAGAGAGATGAATAATACAATAACTGAAATGAAAAACACACTAGAAGGAATCAATAGCAGAATAACTGAGGCAGAAGAACGAATAAGTAACCTGGAAGACAGAATGGTGGAATTCACTGCCACGGAACAAAATAAAGAAAAAAGAATGAAAAGAAACGAAGACAGTCTAAGACACCTCTGGGACAACATTAAACGCAACAACACTTGCATTATAGGGGTCCCAGAAGGAGAAGAGAGACAGAAAGGACCTGAGAAAATATTTGAAGAGATTATAGTCGAAAACTTCCCTAACCTGGGAAAGGAAATAGCCACCCAAGTCCAGGAAGTGCAGAGACTCCCAGGCAGGATAAACCCAAAGAGAAACACGCCAAAACACACAGTAATCAAACTGACAAAAATTAAAGACCAAGAAAAATTGCTGAAAGCAGCAAGGGAAAAATGATAAATAACACACAAGTGAACTCCCAGAAGGTTAACAGCTGATTTCTCACCAGAAACTCTACAAGCCAGAAGGGAGTGGCATGACATATTTAAAGTGATGAAAGGGAAGAACCTACAACCAAGATTACTCTACCTGGCAAGGATCTCATTCAGATTCAATGGAGAAATCAGAAGTTTACAGACAAGCAAAAGCTAAGAGAATTCAGCACCACCAAACCAGCTCTACAATAAATGCTAAAGGAACTTCTTTAAGTGGGAAACACAAGAGAAGAAAAGGATCTACAAAAACAAACCCATAACAATTAAGAAAATGGTAATACGAAAATACATGTTGATAATTACCTTAAACATGAATGGATTAAATGCTCCAACCAAAAGACACTGGCTCACTGAATACATACAAAAACAACACCCATATATATGCTGTCTACAAGAGACCCACATCAGACCTAGGGACACATACAGACTGAAAGTGAGGGGATGGAAAAAGATATTCCATGCAAATGGAAATCAAAAGAAAGCTGGAGTAGCAATACTCATATCAGATAAAATAGACTTTAAAATAAAGAATGTTACAAGAGACGAGGAAGGACACTACATAACGATCAAGGGATCAATCCAAGAAGAAAATATAACAATTTTAAATATATATGCACCCAACATAGGAGCACCTCAATACATAAGGCAACTGCTAACAGGTATAAAAGAGGAAATCGACAGTAACACAATAATAGTGGGGGACTTTAACACCTCACATTCACCAATGGACAGATCATCAAAACAGAAAATTAATACGGAAACACAAGCTTCAAATGACAAAACAGACCAGAAAGATTTAATTGATATTTATAGGACTTTCCATCCAAAAACAGCAGATTACACTTTCTTCTCAAGTGTGCACGGAACATTCTCCAGGATAGATCACATCTTGGGTCACAAATCAAGCCTCAGTAAATTTCAGAAAATTGAAATCATATCAAGCATCTTTTCTGGCCACAATGCAATGAGATCAGAAATCAATTACAGGGAAAATAATGCAAAAAAACCAAACACATGGAGGCTAAACAATATGTTACTAAATAACCAAGAGATCACTGAAGAAATCAAAAAGGAAATCAAAAAATACCTAGAAACAAATGACAAAGAAAACACGATGATCCAAAACCTAGGGGATGCAGCAAAAGCAGTTCTAAGCGGGAAGTCAACAGCAATACAAGCCTACCTCAAGAAACAAGAAAAGTCTCAAATAAACAATCTAACCTTACACCTAAAGGAACTAGAGAAAGAAGAACAAACAAAACCCAAAGTTAGCAGAAGGAAAGAAATCATAAAGATCAGAGCAGAAATAAATGAAATAGAAACAAAGAAAACAAGAGCAAAGATCAATAAAACTAAAAGCTGGTTCTTTGAGAAGATAAACAAAATTGATAAACCATTAGACAGACTCATCAACAGAAAGAGGGAGAGGACTCAAATCAATAAAATTAGAAATGAAAAAGGAGAAGTTACAACAGACACCGCAGAAATACAAAGCATCCTAAGAGACTACTACAAGCAACTCTATGCCAATAAAATGGACAACCTGGAAGAAATGGACAAAGTCTTAGAAAGGTATAACCTTCCAAGAGTGAACCAGGAAGAAATAGAAAATATGAACAGATCAATCACAAGTAATGAAACTGAAACTGTAATTAAAAATCTTCCAACAAACAAAAGGCCAGGACCAGACAGCTTCACAGGTGAATTCTATAAAGCATTTAGAGAGGAGCTAACACACATTCTTCTCAAACTCTTCCAAAAAACTGCAGAGGAAGGAACACTACCAAACTCATTCTATGAGGCCACCATCACCCTGATAGCAAAACCAGATAAAGATACTACAAAAAAAGAAAATTACAGACCAATATCACTGATGAACATAGATGCAAAAATCCTCAACAAAATACTAGCAAACAGAATCCAACAACACATTAAAAGGATCATACACCATGATCAAGTGGGACTTATCCCAGGGATGCAAGGATTCTTCAGTATACACAAATCAATCAATGTGATACACTGTATTAACAAACTGAAGAATAAATACCATACGATCATCTGAATAGATGCAGAAAAAGCTTTTGACAAAATTTAACACCAATTTACGATAAAAACTCTCCAGAAAGTGGGCACAGAGGGAACCTACCTCAACATAATAAAAGCTATATATGACAAACCCACAGCAAATATCATTCTCAGTGGTGAAAAACTGAAAGCATTTCCTCTAAGATCAGGAAGAAGACAAAGATGTCCATTCTCGCCACTCTCATTCAGCATAGTTTTGGAAGTCCTAGCCACAGCAGTCAGAGAAGAAAAAGGAATACAAATTGGAAAAGAAGAAGTAAAACTGTGACTGTTTGCAGATGACATGACACTATACACAGAGAATCCTAAAGATGCCACCAGAAAACTACTAGAGCTAATCAATGAATTTGGTAAAGTAGCAGGATATAAAATTAATGCACAGAGATCTCTTGCATTCCTATACAGTGATGATGAAAAATCTGAAAGAGAAATTAAGGAAACAACCCCATTTACCACTGCAACAAAAAGAATAAAATACCTAGGAATAAACCTACCTAGGGAGACAAAAGACCTGTATGTAGAAAACTGTAAGACACTGATGAAAGAAATTAAAGATGATACAAACAGATGGAGAGATATACCATGCTCTTGGATTGGAAGAATCAATATTGTGAAAATGACTCTACTACCCAAAGCAATCTACAGATTCAATGCAATCCCTATCAAATTACCAGTGGCCTTTTTTACAGAACTAGAAGAAAAAATCTTAAAATTTGTATGGAGACACAAAAGACCCCGAATAGCCAAAGCAGTCTTGAGGGAAAAAAACAGAGGTGGAGGAATCAGACTCCCTGACTTCACACTATACTACAAAGCGACAGTAATCAAGACAATATGGTACTGGCACAAAAACAGAAATATAGATCAATGGAATAGGATAGAAAGCCCAGAGATAAACCCACGTGCCTATGGTCAACTAATCTATGACAAAGGAGGCGAGGATATACAATGGAGAAAAGACAGTCTCTTCAATAAGTGGTGCTGGGAAAACTGGACAGCTACATGCAAAAGAATGCAATTAGAACACTCCCTAACACCATACATAAAAATAAGCTCAAAATGGATTAGAGACCTAAATGTAAGACTGGACACTATAAAACTCTTAGAGGAAAACATAGGAAGAACACTCTTTGACATAAATCACAGCAAGATCTTTTTTGGTCCACCTCCTAGAGTAATGGAAATAAAACCAAAAATAAACAAATGGGACCTAATGAAACTTCAAAGCTTTTGCAAAGCAAAGGAAACTACAAACAAGACGAAAAGACAACCCTCAGATGGGAGAAAATATTTGCAAACGAATCAATGGACAAAGGATTAATTTCCAAAATACATAAACAGCTCATGCAGCTCAACATTAAGAAAACAAACAACCCGATCCAAAAATGGGCAGAAGACCTAAATAGACATTTCTACAAAGAAGACATACAGATGGCCAAGAAGCACGTGAAAAGCTGCTCAACATCACTAATTATTAGAGAAATGCAGATCAAAACTACAGTGAGGTATCACCTCACACCAGTTAGAATGGGCATCATCAGAAAATCTACAAACAATGCTGGAGAGGGTGTGGAGAAAAGGGAACCCTCTTGCACTGTTGGTGGGAATGTAAATTGATACAGCCACTACGGAGAACAGTATGGAGGTTCCTTAAAAAACTAAAAATAGAATTACCATATGACCCAGCAATCCCACTACTAGGCATATACCCAGAGAAAACCATAATTCAAAAAGATACATGCACACCAGTGTTCACTGCAGCACTATTTATAATAGCCAGGTCACGCAAGCAACCTAAATGCCCACTGACAGATGAATGGATAAAGAAGATGTGGTACATATATACAAAGGAATATTACTCTGCCATAGAAAGGAATGAAATTGGGTCATTTGTAGAGATGTGGGTGCATCTAGAGACTGTCATACAGAGTGAAGTAAGTTAAAAAGAGAAAAACAACTATTGTATATTAATGCATATATGTGGAACCTAGAAAAATGGTACAGATGAACTGGTTTGCAGGGCAGAAATAGAGACACAGATGCAGAGAACAAACGTATGGACACCAAGTGGGGGGAAGTGGCAGTGGGTGGGGGGGATGAATTGGGGGATTGGGATTGACATATATACGCTGATATGTATAAAATGGATAATAATAAGAGCCTGCTGTATAAAAAAATAAAAATTTGAAAACAAACGAACAAAAAAACAGTTCCTGACCACAAGTAGTTTCCAAATCAAACCAGTGCAAAGGTTCTTTTTTCCTAAGTGTAAATAATTATGGGGTAGTGATCTATGACAAAGATTTGCTTCACTCTCAAAATTGTCAAGATTTAAAGCAAACAGATGGGCAGCCAATATCTGACAGTACAGAAGAAAAATTAGCAAGTAATCAGGACTCTGTTGTCACAATTCTCTGTTGGCCTGACCATTTGTTTAAACTGAGCCCTTGGATTCACGACTACTTGTCCATAAGTCATAATGGATCTACATTTACGTAGGTCTGATAAAAAATCACTTAGCTGCTGTTTCTTGGGAAGAACTGAATATATTTGTAAACACAAACACCTATGTTATTAGTATATAAACTAGGCAATGATCCTACATAAGGTGATATCAAATATGTATTCTTTATACAAGAGCTGAAAATACACTAACTAATAAGTGCTCTACAAGTTATTTTTTGGACAGTGCATACAATACAAACTCATACTCCTCTTACGTTTCTCCATGACATATGACCCATAAGTGAACAGCAAACCCAACCCGTCAGCCGTAAAACCCCAAATTCATATCTGGATACTGGGGCCAGAATACTACAAATGTAATTAAGCTGATTAGGTTTTAGAGATGCTGTTTTCTCATAAAATAATTTGTGCAGTTGGTGGGGAGGGGGGGTGTGCTTTACAGCTTTAATAAGGACAAAAGCACCTGTTAAGCTTTTCAACTTAGGAATAACATGTAAAACATCATACTTATGTGGACACTTAGAAACATAAGAACTTCAGTTACTTGACAATTTCAAAAACTGATTCTAAGAAAGATAAAATAACCAAAAGATCAACCTTTAGAGCACTACTTTACTTTCCAAAAGTGTCACACCTCATAGTGACAATCTTTAGAATACCAGAATGTTTAGAAATTAATATTTAGTCCAATATCACCATTTTTATAGATGAGGAAATCAAGATCTGGTCTAGACACTGGCACTTAAAAGGGGGTGGGGTGGGACACAAGGTCCTGGACAGGGCACTGAGCTTCTGGGAAGTAGGGCTGAAGCCCTGGCTGGCTGGGGAGGCAGCTCTGTCAGGGAGCTCAGAGCTTTGAAGGAAACTGGGCTCAAAAACGCGGGCAGGGCGTTGGGGAGGAGCTCCTTCTCTGAAAGGCATAATCCAACATAAAGATACTCTGGGCATGGAAGTTGGGTTACCTTCCGAGCCTGGGGTCCTCTGGTGAAAGACGCTTCCCTGGCATGAGGGGCGGAAACAAAGCACGCGGTCACCACCTTCATCACTGGAAAGGCCAGGGAAGCAAACTCTTTTCGAAAGACACGGAACCAGACATCAGGACTAAAGGTGATAATGAGTGCAAAAGCTGTATCAGCGATTCGGTTTTACACAGAACAGAAAGGAATCATCCCCTGACTTGCCCATCTGTCTCCAGCAAACTCAAGATCCAGAAGTGAACAAGGGCTCAGAGGCCGGCTCCTCAGTGTGTACCTTACAAGGCCCTAGGAGATGACGATTCCTATTTTCAAGATGCTCCAACCCTGGGGAGGGCAAGAGGGGCAGCAGATGTGCTGGTGATTTTCCGCTTGCCCCCCCCCACCCTGGAGATGCAACCTTGGCCTGTGTCTGTGCCCTGGCTGACCAACCTCTCTGACCCTCATTCCAGCCAGGCTCATCCAATGGGAGGCCCTGGTAGGAGAAAGCGGGATAGGAAGGAGTAGAAGTCGGCGTATTTCCTCCCATTCTCGCCTGTGGCCCCTGCCTAGGGGCCCTCATCAGTGGCCCCCTCTCCTGGGCTTGGCTGTAGCATTTCCTCCCTGGTCCCTGCAGGCCTAGGGGGCTTCAATGCCCTCCTGGTCTCAATGCTCCTAGCCAGTCCCCTTTCACTCCTTCATTCAGTTGATCCATGTGAGTTGGAGTCTGTCTCCTGCCAGGACCACTAGGGAATAGAAGCCATGAAATAAGAACGGCATCTTATACTCACTTCCACTTACTTGGAAAAATTTTATATTGAAACTGAGAGAGCAGAACAGAAATCCACATAAACCTTAAAAATAAACAGACCTTCCAAAATCTTCAAACTCCAAATACTGCTGCGTTGGCAGGTCACAGTCCTTTGGTCTCCAGAATCTTTAGTGGCAAGACAGGGAGAGGACGCTTAACTAGCTTGACTGGAAACTCCCTCAGGCTCTCCTGCTCTCTGGAATTCACTGATTGCCTGAGGGAGTCAGGGAAGGGGAGGGTCCGACCTCACGGGAGGGCTAGACCCAGCAGAGATGTTGAGAAGAGGCATGTGACCCAGAGGAAGAAGCTGGAGGAATGACAGCATCTTTAGACCACAGCCCGTGAAGGGAAATCAATCATCCTCTTAGGACACCATGATTAGAGTCCAGTACTTTGACTGCTTTCATAATAAAGAGTCAGCCTTTGGCAAAAAGTCCTGCTAGAAGGCCAACATATTTTGTTACTCAAGGGGTGGAGAAATGTATAATCCATATTACAACACTTTTCACAAAGCCTGTAATTTAATATAGACTAAATAACAGATGTGGCCATACCTAAAGTGAGCACATATCAGTCATTTAAAAGAAGATTAAAACACAAGTCTATCTGATTTCTGGTAATACTGGATAGAGTAAGGGTTAACCACCATCTCTTGCCCCAAATTCCTCTCAGTTGAACCCAGAAGAGAGGAAAATGCAGGCTGTAGGGGCACATGCATAAAATGAGACACTCCTGGGCTTCTGGGAGGGGACACAGGGCAAAGTTACCGAGTAGAAAACGAACTAGCTGGGGAGTCCTCGCTGGGCCCCTCCAAACACCCATTTGATTCAAATCCCTTTCCTCCCTCCTCATCTCTCTCCCTCCTCGTCTCTCTCTCTATTATGTCCCTGCTAATAAGCTTTCATCGAAAATCAGGTTTTGAAGTCAAAAAACATTTGGACACTACTGGTTTAGGTTAAACACAAGTATATATATATACGTGAACTGCTACTACAGACAAGTAATGAGAAGACCACCCATATCTTTTAATACCTTCCTGATGAGTCTTCTTAAATGCACTCCTATCCAGATATAGAAGGCTTATCTTTCTCAATAACTAATCCCAAGCAGGATTATTTCATTTCTAAGCATTTCACTTTTTAAAAAAGATTAAAAAATTAAAGGAAGGCATTGAACCTTAGGAAGAACCAGAGGGCTAATCTGCTTACCTGCTGTCCCCAGCATTTGCCACGTACAGCTTCCCCAAAAGGCAAATCACAATGAGGGCTGTGCAACCACCAGATATATTGTATGAACTCCTCTCTCGTTCGATTTGTAGGTCCTGGAAAAGAAGACAAAGTTAGTAGAGGTACAAAGACTGTCTTAGCCTTGCTCCCTCGACACAGCCCTAAGATCTGAGGACGACTTGAAGAAGGGACAAGAAAATCTTTAGTACTGGCTTTCTATCACCTGACAAGCATTTCTGGAGAGGACACTGGCATAAAACTGTCGCCTGCCAGACCATCTGCGGACCAGAGACAGGAAACAGATATAATAAGGCAAACAGATATAATAAGGCAAACAGATATAATAAGGCAAACAGATATAATCAGACAAAAATGAGAAGAATTAAACCAATTGTATTTAATAAATATCATGGCTTACGGAAAATTCAGTCTTTGTATGGACAGCCTGAGCTGCTGTGGAAAACAGATAAGAGAGGCTAATAATGTTGAGTGCTTGGACCTGATCAATGTTTTTAACCCCAAAGTCTCCAATAAATAAATTCCTTTACAGCTAGACGAGACAGGTGACTTGAAGGACTGTGTCCTCAATTCAACTTGGGTAGGAGTCCACCCCCGTCTTACTGATCAAAGATAGAAGCTTCTGAACTCTGAACTGACTTCCTCTTCCCAAGGCCACTAATTCACAAGAGGGACACACACGCATGGTATCAGCCAACCGTCAGTGAGCGCTTCCTCTATATCAGGCAGTGCGAAAAGCACTTTACATATAGAATCGCATCTCATTCTCGCAACTGTAACATTCACCTCACTGTTCAGATGCAGACAAGCGGGGAACTTGCCCATATTTACCCCGCTGGAGCCTGGATTCCAACCGGGTTCTGCTCCTCTAAAAGCCTAGTATTTACTACCTGCCACCTAATGAGCTCTCCCCAAGGAAATTAAAAATAGAACCACATTCCTATGGACAGAGATGCATCATCCTCCAGACAGATGTCTTTGTGAAATGCTGTGTCAGTGACAGAAGCCAGGGTTCCTTGACCTCAGAAAAATGAGAGTTGTTAGGAAAATAAACCGAATGCTGGCCAAAATAATGCCAAATGTTCTCATCGCCATCTATTGTTGGGGCCAAGGAAGAAAGGACGAGGGTGGGGTACAGAAGAGGAGGAAATGGTGCTCTGGCTGATTCTGAGGCTGCTGTCAGCTGACCATGGGCCAGGGCCCGTTTGTGATGCTTAGAAACCCACAGAATTAGAACTCAGCTGCTTCAGCCAGCCTCCTGATGGAAAGCGGAGATAATTCAGTAATCCAGCATTTATCGGCAGCTGCTGTGCTCCAGAGGCCAGAGGCGATAACACAAAGTCAGATAAATCACCAAGGAGAAACTGGAAACAGGAGAAGAGCCTGAGCTTTGAACACAGATTAAGAACACAGTATTGGTCAAAATGCAAGGAGAGAAAAAGTACAAAGACAAGACCTGGGAGAAACTAACATACTGGGAATGAACTGAGTAAAGGTTAAGGGCCAGGCGGGGCGGGGGGGGGGGGGCGCGGGGGCCGGAGGACGCATCAGGA
>NW_006775771.1:959551-986749 GCF_000442215.2 Lipotes vexillifer | reverse complement strand
GGGGGGGGGGGGGGGGGGGGGGGGGGGGCGCGGAAGTCTGAGGAACCATCGGGAGGGGTAAGAATGAGTGTACTATATATGGGATGTGATGGTTTAGAAGCAGGTGAAGAAAAATTCCAAAAAGGGGCTGAGTGAATGACAACATCAAGTGCTGCATACGGGTCAAGCACGAGGACCACCTCCAAAGACCACACTGAATTTTAAAAGTTTATTTACAATCTCTGTATAAATTAGCTTAAAGGGGCTGTCATGAGGATTAAATCAGAAGGCATAGATGAGGGGCTTCGGACACCAGCTAGATTCTCCCCACAGCCTGGATCCCATGACTGAGAGCAGAGACCTTTCTTGCTCAGTGCTAGATCCTCAACACCCATATTGGGCCAAGCAAAAGGTAACTTAATAAAGGTCTATTCAATGGGCAAATAAAGAAATGCATTATAAAACGCCTGGGTTTCCAATTACCTCCCCACCATTTTACCTCTGCCTTAACATGAGACATGTGTCCCACCGCTCATAAATGAAAAGCTTACAACGTGCATAAGCACTCACTGAGGTAATCATTAAGCAGGAACCCAGGCTTCCAATAACACGCAGTCAATTGACAGGAATGAATGAATGGTTCTTAGAACCCCAGCAGGGATGGCAGGAGGCTGGAGGGTGGCACAGGAGGAGGGACACACGTCAGCAGGGAAAGACCGTCACAAGAAAGTGACAGACGGGAAAGAAAACATGAAGACGTCAGAAGTTCCGTCTGTTGAACCTCCAAACAGTGCATCAAAACAGAACCAACAACCCTATTCACAAAGGAGTTTGCGGGCAGGTTTATGCAATTCTTTTGCGTTTAAATAAATAAAGTTGATATTATGATAGATACATATTTCATCAAATTAATATAGAAACTGGTATATAAAGCCCACACTCAATACTGACATTTTTAATACACTGGAAAGAACTGCTCTAGCTACAGAAACCATCCTTTCACATCCAGAATCACTATTTGTTTGAATACCTAAAGTCTGAATGAAAGGCAGTTTTGAGTAAAAATCCTTTAAGCACCCAACTGCTTACGGACTGGAGTGTGAATGATGCTTGACAGACTTAAACCATTGGTGCGATCCAGAAAGTAGAGTCCACGTGAAAGAGCCGCCCACGGCAAAGAATTCCTCTGGGACTCAGACAAACAAGTTTATTCTGCATCGTAGGTGCATTACTTATCATGGTTTACATCACCAGAAAATCTGATTATAAAATTATTTCATCCTTTAAAAAAGCATCAAGATAGAGTGTTTGACACTAACATTTTCTACTACAGCAGAGTTCACATTTGCCTTTCATTTAGGGGGAAACATTCCAGTTAGCCTCCCCAATGAATGCCTTGTTATGACATTAATAGCGTGAGTCAGTTTTTTTTTCTAATTGATTTCATCGTTTCTTTCTTTCATCTTTTCCTACCTTCCCTCTGCAGTTCCCCCAGCATAAGGAATGCAAATTTGGCAACATTTCCGTATAAACAGTGGACCAAAATCTAGCTATGTTTTATACAAGAAACT
This sequence comes from Lipotes vexillifer, assembly GCF_000442215.2. Taxonomy (NCBI): domain Eukaryota; kingdom Metazoa; phylum Chordata; class Mammalia; order Artiodactyla; family Lipotidae; genus Lipotes; species Lipotes vexillifer. Next base: position 985,199 of record NW_006775771.1, on the reverse strand, counting down.
TTGCTAACATGCTCATGCTTTCATCACCTCCCGCCTCTGCGTGCTAATAGACATATGCGTGTGCGCTCAGACGCACACTTTAATTACATGTGTGCTCTCTGGGATCACAGTGAAAGGATTTGAAAGATGTGTTTCCACAGACTTCATCCGCCCTGTAGGATTCACTGACATGAAAATATGCTCTTTTATTTCTTCTTCTAAAACTGGGTGTAACTAGAACATATTCTAAAAATCATTGCTTCCCCCTCCCCTCCCTAGAAGCCAAAATAGCACATTTTTTTCCTACACCACCTACTCCTCTTTAAAAGATGTTTCACAAAATCTTAGTACTAAAAGGAACATTAAAGGACCATCTGGGTGGTCCTTTTACTACCAGATCAAACATGATAAATGAAGTCAATAAAGATATATTTACTGTTGAATTAACTACCTAATTTCTTCAAACTCTTAACTTTTCCAGTTAGCTTAAGCTTCTCACATTCTACATTTAAAAAAAAATTTTTAATGTATCCCTCAAGAAGTTTGGGTACTTTTTTCAAAAGATTAAGGAAATCATGAAAAACTGCCCACTGCTTGTGCTAAACAAAGACCGATTTGGAATATCTCCCCCATTTTAGCTGCCATGAACCTCAAGACATAAGTCTAGAATAAATTACCAGCAAAACACATGCACATGCTATCATTTCTTTTCAAGTATGATCTAAAAGGATCAACTTAAGTGACTCAGAAGATTCCATTAACAAGATATTGATTTATCTGTTCAACCAAGAGTCCCTCTCAAGGCTACTTTCTACCAAGCAGAACTGATTTATCCTGTGTTGCATCTGTCTAAATATTACATTTAAGCAAGGTTTATCTCTAAATCAAAGAATGGATCCAATTTTTTAGACTTGGGATTGTATTTTGCTCCTTTCTGTTGCAAGGAAGAATGAGAGCAGTGAAGGGAAAAAAGAATGTGTGTGAAAGGAGACTAATTCAGCAGGAAAGAACTGCAAGAAAGAAAATATATTTTTCGGGATCATTGTAATTTGGTTCGAAAGTCCCACAGATGATGCAGCTCCAGGATCATGCTTTGCTTCCTACCAATTTCAGGTCGCGAAAGGAAAGCAATATCAAACACCAGAAGGGAGCGAGTGTTGGGTGGTTTCAATAGGACCTGGCACCGCCCCCTAGATGGGTTAAAACATGGTTATGAGCACACTGCTAATAGCGTCAGTCACAAATAATAAGATTCTGCATGGTTTTAGTATCTGGGCCTGATTTCGGTTTATTCTGAGAAGCCAATCTGTCAGCCAGGCAGTGGGGAAGGGAAAAACCAGCACTGCCTAATATTGCCACCTGCTGGCTGTTGGTGGAATCACATGCTCATTCCTTCTCGGAAGAACTTCCTGTTATACTAAAAACAAAGACAAAACAAAAGCAAAAAAAACCTCTAGCTTAAATACAGACAGACCAACACGTCCACTTACCATTACTATTCTAATTTTCAAAACCATTAAAATTTATAAACTATAAATTACCTTTGCATTCGTCCTCCTTTTTCACCATCGTGTCACCATATGGTTTTTACTGACAAAGCCAAGCTGAGCAGTATTTCCAACCATTTACTCAGTGACAGTAAGATGTATGCTAGTTTTACAAGTTAAAATGTTGCCATTTTTCTCCCTTCATAACAATCAAACCTCCAAAACATTCTTCACTGTGGCGAGGAATCTACACCCACACTGAAAAGGAAATAGGACAGAATTTTGAGATCCTCCTGCCTGTGTCCATAACTCAATTCCTGTAGGTAAAAAGGTCATCACTGCTGACTTGCTTCTGATTCCTAGGAGGGCAAAGATCTCCTGCAACTATGCCAACAATGAAAGTGACTTCTTACATGACTCCCCTGTTTTTGGAGGGTATGGAAGTAGGAAGGAGACTGACATCAGGACTTAGAAGACATTTATCTTCTTTGTATCTGTCATCCTGAGCCAAGCAACCACCTCAACATAATAGGTGACAAAACTTAGCTGAAGAAGTAGGCATTGTTACAAAGTGTAGTTGGGAAGCAGAAATGCAGTCAGTCAGAAAGTTCCAGGGATCCTGGTCCTTTTGGAAGCGAGGGTTCATTTTCCACGGTAGACACAGGTGGAGCTGGCCACGCAGCCTTCACTCTGAAGGGAGATCCAAGATGAGATACAATAGGGGACCACAGGGCAGACCCACTCCTGCCAGCATGGATCAGAGGCCCGTGGTCAGAGGTCACCTTCTCACAAGCCACGTACCGTGCCAGGCAACACCAGGATCAAAGAGAAGAGGAAAAACAGTGCCTTCAAAGAGGCTTACAGTATTTGATGAAACTTACCATCTCCTCTTGTCCACAGCATTTTCCCCCCACTTCTGTTAGTCTTTATTTTTCGACGGGTACCTACTTTTTCCTAGAAATAGGTGCTATTTATTCTGGTCTGGTGTTTCTGAATCTTTCTATCCAATTTTCTCTTTCAGATAGATATGAACATTTCACTTAATGTCACTCAGAACATTAAAACAAATGAGATACTATCTATCTCTGTGTTTGTATAATGTGACGACAAATACCCCCAGATACAAAATCCAATGTTTTCCTTCTAGACCCCCATGGTGTCTAGAAGAATTCTGGTTATAAAATATAAGTAATTGAGGGCTTCCCTGGTGGCGCAGTGGTTGAGAGTCTGCCTGCCGATGCATGGGACACCGGTTCGTGCCCCGGTCCGGGAGGATCCCACATGCCGCAGAGCGGCTGGGCCCGTGAGCCATGGCCGCTGGGCCTGCGCGTCCGGAGCCTGTGCTCCGCAGCGGGAGAGGCCACAACAGTGAGAGGTCCGTGTACCGCAAAAAAAAAAAATAATAATATATATATATACATATATATATATATATAAGTAATTGAGAAGGGCACTGGTGGGAGGTGGGGAGAGAGGAATGACCTCTGATTCTACTTTGCTGAACTGTTATAAATAAGGTAAAACCCCAAACGAAAGGCAAGCTTTGCCTTTAAAGATATTGTAAGTTACATTCTGAATCTCAGGAGGGGTGGCTGCAAAGATGTCATCAGTGTGGCAAATTTGAGGCCTAGGTGCTGGGCATGGGGAAGTTTTAGGGATTGAAAGTGCAGGAGAAAGCAAGAGAGCCACAAAGCTGAAATGACTGAATCTTATTCAATATTGAGTTTTCCTATTACAGGGGATCAGAATGGCATAAAACCTACAATACCTAAAGAACACCTAGAAAGTTAGAAAGTAGCTGGCTGTTGTGAGGAAAAAAAATTAAGAATGGCCGGGAGATTCCAAACCTGCTCCCCTCGGAAAGGTCTAAGGAGGAACCACCAAGGTCAGGCCAACGGAATAAGGAAATCAGCTGTGTGTTGAGCATTTCAAACCAAAGTTTACCTTTAAATGCTGACTCTCAAAACCTAATAGCGAGAAATGGAGGAAAGAAAAAGTATTTTTTATGACTTGACAATGGCCTTCCATAGTATGCTGTGTAATTTCTCTGTTTTAAGTTCTGAAGCTCAACCCAAGCTATTTAATGGCTACGTCAGGCACTTTTCTGTGACGCTGGAGTAGATTTTTCCTGAAGTCCCTGATGAAGCAAAGAAGAAACTAGAGCATCTCTATAATTAGGGTAAACATATGATATCATCCAGACAGGGACACTTTTGAGAGTAAAAGGGGACAGTATTAATAACTATTCTGGGCCAAGAGGCATCAGCTGGCTCAGGCCCCAGCCGGGCAGGAGGTAGGGCCACACTGCCAAGAACCAGGAGAACCAAGGAATGATGAGTATTCTCACTTAATAAGTCCAAGCACACGGTGCAAAGCCCAGGTAGCAGGCACGCTGGGGGCTAGACAGACAATCTGGGAAAAACGTTAAGTGTGAAAAAGAAGCTATAGGATGGGGTGGATTAGAAAAGAACAGAATGGCTTAAGGCCCAAAATCCATATTATGGCACAGCAAGTCATCCACAGGCTGGTTACAGATGGCCTCTCCAAGTCACCTTACAGCATCCCTACCCTTGAAATCTGCATCTAACCATGGTGGACGTCAGCTTGCTGCCTTTGGCCCATCTGGGTTCTCTCCGTGATGTGGGTCTTCACACAAACGGTTGTCTCTGCCCAGAGCACTCTCCCAGCTCCCACGTTCTGTCTGCTTTCTTCCTACTCTCTGACAGCACTGCTTCTCCAGGGAACCCTACTTTATCTCTTTATCAGATTCCTACCTACTCTGCATTTCTTCTCTCGAGGCCCTTCCCATTAATATTTTATCTGGTTAATAATCTGTCTTTGCCTAATTTCTTCCATGCTCTTTTCCCAGTTAGGCCTGGCTTATAGTTAGTTCTCAACAAATATTTATGGATTGAATGAATTACACAGGAAAGTGAAGTGATCTTTTCACTGGCAACCAAGCGTCCAAGAAAAATTTCTGGTAATGAATCAGCTAGTGAAAAGTTATTAAAAATTTAAAAAACAAGAATGGGGCTCTTTACTAAGTATTTTTCTGAATGAGCCTCTCAAGTACAGTAGTTGCTAGGAACCCTGCACCATTAATGGGCAGAAACGGTCTGAGATCCGTGTGGAGGCTTGACTCAATGTGACATTGGCCTCTAGTGGATGAAGTGGAGAATACAGCAGTGCGAAGTAAAAGATACCTCATAGTACTAGCAATTACCAAAGGAAATAAAAAAGCCAAAATTTCTTCTGCTTCTTTCCCTTCTATCATGTAAGCTGACTTTTTCTCCCATTAGGGGCGTGGTCCACTGTCAAATTTTTACCTCAATTAAATATTTAGCTTTCTGAGCATCCATGTTTAGAAACAGCTATTCACATCAGAGCTTCCATGATAGAGAGAGATTTTTATACCAAGCCCAAGGAGGAGTCAATTTTACCACCTTGATTCCTTTTTTTCCTAAATAATCTTTTCTTGCCTCCTGGTGTTTTTCTTGGGATTGAAGGCTACCAGATACTCCTGACATGGAGGTGTATTTTAAACCACCTGCTACTCAAAGGGTAAACATGTGACAAGGAGAGAAACGCTGGAACCAAAGAAGAAATGAGTTAAAGTGAGGAGAGACTGCAAATTAGAGGCATGAGTATATGAACAATTTTTTGCCTTGTAAACAAATCAGATGACGCTGTTTAATATTATTTACTTTTTTCCTCTCGTTAGCACTCAACCTGACATCGTGAGATCCTGGAATGTGCACGGGGTGTACATTCAATTCTGCAGAGATGCTTCTAGCTGCTCCTGCTCTACCTAAGAGCTTGTCATCACTTTTTAATCTCCAGGTTTTAAGGACACTACTGCTCACTCACCTTACTCTAGTCCTTATAACATCTTTACCTATCTCCTACTGTATCTGTATGCAGGATGCTGCTCAGGAGGGCAAATCTTTGGAACCCAAATTGTTGCCTCAGTGTAAAGTGAGCTCAAGGGGGTGGCACAGAAGAGACCTTCTATGTGCATTCTCACCGGGCAGAGGGACAAGCAGGGGACACCGGGAGGGCAGCTTAGTGTGTTCTCAGGAGGGAGGCCGAATCCCTTGATCAGACATATTCAAATTTAAATGTACAAACAAATCCATGTTCCCAAGTAAAACAAAGAATTCTTGGATACTGGCTCCTATTTGCTTTAAGCAGTGGGAACCACACTGCCAATCATGGGAAAACAGCTGTTCTCAGATTAGATCTGTACAGCAAGCGTACTTCCGAGCACTTTACTAAAAGCTCCATTTCCCCCAAACACCTGGAATTCGTGCACATACATGTAAAACAGATGGCAACCGAGCTCACAGTTTCAATTAGGTTCAATCCTACCAGCTGGCATCCACAAGAGTTGGCAGAAAGAGAAGCAATATGCATCCATTTAATAAGCCTATCACCCCATGCACTATCCGTCTTCCATCTTCTTTCACACCTTTGCCAGCACTGGACGCTGGAACTCTCTCGCTGCCCACTTCTTTTGAGAATGGAAGCCCTGCTGTAAAAGAAGAAGACGGAGGGGACCATGCAGCAAGTGCACAGGTCGGAGACATGCCCTTCCAGGGAACTGTCTAAGAGACAAGTACGTGGCTTAAGTGGCCACCCGGGCCTCTGCCGCCCTAGAGGCTTCAGTGATACCTACCATTTCCTTGAACGCACTTTCAAGAGCCCCGATGACGAGGCACTCGTGCGGGATCTTCTTCTCGGTGAAAAAGCGCGTGGGCGGGGCGCTGGGGGAGCCGGGGGCGCCCACCCCTCCGCGGAGCGAGGCCGCGCGGGTCAGAGTCCGGCTGTTCGCGGGTGTGTGGTCGGGCTCCTCGCCCAGGCAGGTGGGCGGCAGCACGGCCGAGTTCTTCAGGATCTCCACAATGTCCTGCAGCTGCTCCGTGACGTGGTGCTGCAGCAGGCGGGATGCCACCACAGCAGCCCCGGACCCCGCGTGACCGTCAAACAGCGACCAGTAGTGGCAGGAAACGCCTTCTGATTCCTGCGGGAGGAGGGCGACAAGGAAGAGTGAGAAACGCAGTGGCCACTGCCCCAGGGTGAGGGCGCGACACCTCCAGGGCTCGGCGCGTCCATCTGGCTGTCTGTCTGCAAACAACGGGGGTCAAAACCGAGCAAAACACTTAGGGAAGGGTCCCCAGATTCATCGCTGATGTTACCACCACCCCAGGGAGAAAGTGGTCCCTGCCCGGCCACCCAGGGCAGGAGTCCAAGTCACCACCCGCTCAGTTGGGGTGAGATCTACTTTAATTTGATGTGCAGAAGTGAGAGGTAAAACTCCAAGCAAACAGGTAGGTCTTTACAGTTTTAACAGCTAAACCCCTCACTTCCCTTCTGCTGCAACCCCCAAGCAGGTTTGACCTGGAGTCTTTGGAAGAAGTTAGGTCTTCTTTACAGATTCTTCAAGGGGAGATAAATAGACCCATTTTCACCTCATAGGGCTTTTACACTCTCAGATAATTGTCCCATGTGCTATGTCTACCTCCTGAATTTGCGGAACATGTTTTTCCCTTGAACACCCAGTCTAGCCCACCCTTCACAAGATGCAGTCAATTCAAATCTCCTCTTCATGTGTCTTCCAGCTGTCACTCAGCATCTTGGCTTCCTCTTCCTACCCTAAAGCCACGTGCAGCCCATGTTCCCTCATCTACCACAGATCTTATACCTGCTGGTTGATTCTGAGACTATTTCAAGATGAACACTTTAAAAAACCATGTTTGAATCACATATGCCTAAGATCTTAGCTATAGGGGGGGGGGGAAAAGGCAGCTCAATTATGGTGTAGCTAGAGGGATAAGATATTAAATACTGAGATTAAATAGGTAAGGTGCATATAACATCCACTACTGACAACTAGGCTTATCTAGCCTGCAGCAATAAATGTTGAATTCTACTTTTTTTAGTTGAAGCCATTATATAAAGTTCTTTTGGTCTATCTTACTTTTTTAATTGAAGGTATTTGACCTATAACATTGTATAAATTTAAGGTGTACAACATGCTTATTTGATACATTTATATATTGTGATATAGTTGCCATCATAGCAATAGCTAGCATCTCTGTAACTGTGTTTTTTTGTGGTTAGAATAATTAAGATCTAATCTCCTATCAAGTTTGATTATTATAATACAATACTGTTGTCTACGTTACGTTCACTGTACTGTACATTATATCTCTAGGACTTTTTTACCACTCCTTGCAAGTTCGTACTTTTACCCAACATCTCTCCTTATCCCCGCCACCCTCCAGTCCCTGGTAACCACCATTTTGGTCCATCTTAGATGCTGGAAGATACTGTGTACTTAGGGTGACATAGGCCATTACTCTATTTGTGCCCTTTAAAACTTTGTTTTTACTCAATTCTGTGCTAGATGCTTAGAGATAAAATAGTCTCTTTTTTTGTTTTTTGTCAACAAATATTTACTGAGCACTCTTTCTGTGACAGGCACAAAAGTAGGCCTGTAGTGGGGATGAAAGACTAGATGAAAGATATAGAGACAGGGTCTGATTTTAAGAATCCAGTGGAGGAGACAGACACTGATCAAATAATCACACAAGTAAATGTAAGATCATAATTCTGGTGAGGGGACAAAGTGCTGTGAGGCCAGCCTGCAAAGGGGCATATTGGAGGCTTCCTGAGCACATGAGGACCAGGCTGAGGACCACTGGAAATTCACAAGATAAAGAGGGGAAAGGAGGGAACACCAGGCAGCAGCAATAGCAGCTGCAAAGGCTCCGTGGTAGAAGGTGTGTGATGGTCAAGAGGAGACTGGACCATGGCCATGTGGCTGAATAGGGGACAGAGGCAGGAAAGGAGGGAGATGACATGAGACTGGAGAAGGAGGTGGGAGTTGGACCACTCAGTCCTTCCAGGACACATGAAGGATCTTGGCTTTAGCTTTAGAGTAACAGAAAGCCGTTGATTGAAGTGGGAGTTAGAAAACAGATTTGTATTTTTAAAAGATCTGTATTTTTAAAAGATCATTTGTATTTTTATTTGTATTTTTAAAAGATCATTCAAGCTAAAGGTGAGAAGATGGCGGTGGGAAGACACAGAGTTCGCGTCCCCCCACAACTGCCGGATGCTGGTGGGGGACCTCAATGCCCAAGGAGATGGGAAGAACCCCAAACTGAACCGGTAGGACATGGGGGGACTGAAGGGGGAGGAGAAGTGGAGGCTGGACAGGACCGGTGCCCCTGAGGTGTGTCTGAGGGTGGGGATGGGCTCTGGGAACCCTCCAGTGCCTGGAGGGACCCTCAGGGGCTTGAATCAGGGCGGAACAGGCCCAGCGTTTCCCCTGCCCAACTGGCTGGGGAAGTTTGCCCAGCTCTCAGGCCAGGTCCTATGCCCTCAGAAGTCCCCTCTGGACCGGGTTGATCCTGGGGGCATAGCAGAGAGGCCGGGAGAGAACAGGAGAGGCAGGCGGAGGGGCCCTCTGGGACCCAAGGAGCAGGAGAGGAGCAGAGGACGTCTGCCCCACCCACTTGGGCCCAGGGAACCTGCTGAGCTCCTAGGCTGGTCCCCCGCCCTCCAAAGCCCCCTCCAGGCCACGTAGGCCCTGGGGGCATAAGAGGGAGGCCAGGAAGACCAGGAGAGGTAGGTGGGAGGGGACCTCTGGGACCGGAGGAGCAGGAGAGGAGGGCGTTGGCCCAGCCCACTCGAGCCCAGGAAGCCTGCTGGGCTCCCGGGTGAGGTCCCCTGCCCTGTGAGACCAGAGGCAGCAGGCAAGCCTGGGCCCCTTCTGTTGAGGCTAAGCCCCACCCCCTACAGTTCCCAGGGCCTTTTCCAGCCCTGTGGGTCCTAAGCATAGGCCCCGCCCACAACCCAAATCTCTCCCTTGCTTAGGCCCCGCCCTCCACATCCAAGGTCTTTTCCACCTCATTTTTTTTTTCCTCCTCCTCTTTTTTACTACTGTGGTTCTGTTTTACCTTCCGGTTGTTATTTCATCTACATTTTTATTTTTATATTTTTTCTAACATATCTGTTAGTTTCCTCATCTAATTTTATTTTTTACTTTGTTATTGTTCTCCTTTTTTTTTTTCTTTTTTGCCACCCTGTGCAGCTTGCAGCATCTTGGTTCATGAGCCGGGGTTTGGGCCAAAGCTCCTGCGGTGGGAGCTCTAAGTCTGAACCACTGGACTAACAGAGAACTTAAGACCCCAGGGAATATTCGTCAGAGTGAGGTCTCCCAGAGGTCCTCATCTCAGCACCAGGACCCAGCTCTAACCAACAGCCTACAAACTCCAGTGTTGGAAGCCTCAGGCCCAACAACCAGTAAGATAGGAACACAATCCCACTCATTAAAAAATGGAAAGAAAAAAAAAGAGAGAGACAGCAAAAAAATATGTCACAGTTGAAGGAACAAGGTAAAAACCTATAAGACCAAATAAATGAAGAGGAAGTATTCAATCTACCTGAAAAAGAATTCAGAGTAATGATAGTAAAGATGATCCAGAATCTTGGAAATAGAATGGAGGCACAGATTGAGAAAATAAATGTTTAACAAAGATCTAGAAGAACTAAAGAACAAACAAACAGAGATGAACCACACAATAACCGAAATGAAAAACACACTAGAAGCAATCAATAACAGAATAACTGGGGCAGAAGAACGAATAAGTGACCTGGCAGACAAAATGGTGGAAATAACTGCCGAGGAGCAGTTATAAAGAAAAAAGAATGAAAAGAATTGAAGACAATCTCAGAGACCTCTGGGACAACACTAAATGCACCAACATTCGAATTATAGGGGCCCCAGAAGAAGAAGAGAAAAAGAAAGGGTCTGAGAATCTGCTGTAGAGAAAAATTTCAACGTAAATTAAAAAAAAAGAAAAAGAAAGGGTCTGAGAAAATATTTGAACAGATTACAGTGGAAAACTTCCCTAACATGGCAAAAGAAATAGTCACCCAAGTCCAGGAAGCACAGACAGTCCCATACAGCATAAAACACACCAAGACACATATTAATCAAACTAACAAAAATTAAATTCAAAGAAAAAATATTAAAAGCAGCAAGGGAAAAACAAAAAATAACATAGAAAGGAATCCCCATAAGGTTATAAGCTGATTTTTCAGCAGAAACTCTGCAGACCAGAAGGGAGTGGCAGGATATACTTAAAATGATGAAAGAGAAAAACCTACACCCAAGATTACTCTGCCCAGCAAGGATCGCATTCAGATTTGATGGAGAAATCAAAAGCTTTTCAGACAAGCAAAAGCTAAGAAAATTCAGCACCACCAAACCAGATTTACAATAACTGCTAAAGAAACTTCTCTAGGCGGGGAACACAAGAGAAGAAAAAGACCCACAAAAACAAACCCAAAACAATTAAGAAAATGGTAATACGAACATACATATCGATAATAACCTTGAATGTAAATGGATGAAATGCCCCAACCAAAAGACACAGACTGGCTGAATGGACACAAAAACAAGACCCATATATATGCCGTCTACAAGAAACCCACTTCAGACCTAGGGACACATGCAGACTGAAAGTGAAGGGATGGAAAAAGATATTCCACGCAAATGGAAATCAAAAGAAAGCTGGAGTAGCAATACTTGTATCAGATAAAATAGACTTTAAAATAAAGACTGTTACAAGAGATAAGAAAGGACACTACACAGTGATCAAGGGATCAATCCAAGAAGAAGATATAACAATTACAAATGTTTATGCACCCAACATAGGAGCACCTCAACACATAAAGCAAATGCTAACAACCATGAAAGGGGGAATCAACAGTAACACAATAATAGTAGGGGACATTAACACCCCACTTACACCAATGGACAGATCATCCAGACAGAAAATAAACAAGGTAACACAAGCTTTAAATGACACAATAGACCAGACAGATTTAATTGATATTTATAGAACATTCCACCCAAAAGTGGCAGAGTACACTTTCTTCTCAAGCGCACATGGAGCATTCTCCAGGATAGACCACATCTTGGGTCACAAATCAAGCCTCAGAAAATTTGAGAAAATTGAAATCATATCCAGCATCTTTTCTGACCACAACGCTATGAGACTGGAAATCAATAATAGGAAAAAAACTGTAAAAACCACAAATACATGGAGCCTAAACAGTGCACTACTAAATAACCAAGAGATCACTGAAGAAATCAAAGAAGAAATAAAAAATACATAGAAACAAATGACAACGAAAACTCAATGACCTAAAACCTGTGGGATGCAGCAAAAGCAGTTCTAAGATGGAAGCTATAGCAATTCAATCTCACCTCAAGAAACAAGAAAAATCTCAAAGAAACAATCTAACACTACACCTAAAGCAACTAGAGAAACAGAAGAAAACCCAAAGTTAGAAGGAAAGAAATCATAAAGATCAGAGCAGAAATAAATGAAATAGAAATGAAGAAAACAATAGCAAAGATCAATAATACTAAAATCTAGTTCTTTGAGAAAATAAACAAAATTGACAAACTCTTATCCAGACTCATCAAGAAAAAAAGGGAGAGGACATAAACCAATAAATGAAATGAAAAAGGAGAAATCAGAACTGACACCACAGAAATACAAAGGGTTATAAGACTACTACAGAAAACTATATGCCAATAAAATGGACAACCACGAACAAATGGACAAATTCTTTGAAAGGTACAGTTTTCCAAGACGGAACTAGGAAGAATTAGAAAATATAAACAGACCTATCATAAGAAACGAAATTGAAACTGTAAGTAAAAATCTTGCAACAAGCAAAACTCCAGGACCAGATGGCTTCACAGGCTAATTCTAACAAACATTTAGAGAAGAGCTAACACCGATCCTTCTCAAACTCTTCCAAAAAAGTGCAGAGGGAGGAACACTCCCAAATTCATTCTACGAAGCCACCACCACCCTGATACCAAAACCAGACAAAGATATCACAAAAAAAAGAAAATTACAGACCAATATCACTTATGAACATAGATGCCAAAATCCTGAATAAAATACTTGCAAACAGAATCCAACAACATACTAAAAGGATCATACACCATGATCAAGTCGGATTTATCCCAGGGATGCAAAGACTCTTCAATATACACAAATCAATCAATGTGATATACCATATTAACAAATTAAGGAATAAAAACCATATGATCATCTCAATAGATGCAGGAAAAGCTTCTGACAAAATTCAACACCCACTTATGATAAAAACTCTCCAGAAAGTGGGCTTAGAGAAAACGTACCTCAACATAATAAATACCATATATGACAAACCCACAACAAGCATCATTCTCAATGGTGAACAACTGAAAGCATTTCCACTAAGATCAGGAACAAGACAAGGATATCTACTCTCCCCACTCTTATTCAACATAGTTTTGGAAGTCCTAGCCATGGCAATCAGAGAAGAAAAAGAAACAAAAGGGATACAAATTGGAAAAGAAGTAAAACTGTCACTGTTTGTAGATGACATGATACTATAGATAGAAAATCGTACTAAAGGCCATATATGACAAACCCACAACAAGCATCATTCTCAATGGTGAAAACTGAAGGCATTTCCACTAAGATCAGGAACAAGACAAGGATCCCCACTCTTGCCACTCATATTCAACATAGTTCTGGAAGTCCTAGCCACAGCAATCAGAGAAGAAAAAGAAATAAAAGGAATACAAATTGGAACAGAAGAAGTAAAACTGTCACTGTTTGCAGATGACATGATACTATACACAGAAAATCCTAAAGATGCCACCAAAAAACTACTAGAACTAATCAATGAATTTGGTAAGGTCGCAGGATACAAAATTAATGCACAGAAATCTCTGGCACTCCTATACACTAACAAGGAAAAGTGAGAAAGAGAAATTAAGGAAACAATCCCATTTGCCATCGCAACAGAAAGAATAAAAGAATAAACCTATCTAATAAACCTATCTAAGGAGGCGAAAGACCTGTACTCAGAAAACTATAAAACACTGATGAAAGAAATCAAAGATGACACAAACAGACGGAGAAATATACCATGCTCTTTGACTGGAAGAATCAATATTGTGAAAATGACTACACTACCCAAAGCAATCTACAGATTCAACGCAATCCCTATCAAACTACCAATGGCATTCTTCACAGAATTAGAACAAAAATTTTACAATTCGTATGGAAACACAAAAGACCTCAAATAGCCGAAGCAATCTTGAGGAAGAAAAATGGAGCTGGACAAATCAGGCTCCCCAACTTCAAACTATATTACAAAGCTACAGTAATCAAGACACTATGGTAGTGGCAGAAAAACAGAAATATAGATCAATGGTACAGGATAGAAAGCCCAGAGATAAACCCACGCACATATGGTCACCTAATTTATGACAACGGAGGAAGGAACATACAATGGAGAAAGACAGCCTCTTCAATAAACGGTGCTGGGAAAACTGGACAGCTACATGTAAAAGAATGAAATTAGGACACTACCCAACACCATACACAAATATAAACTCAAAATGGATTAAAGACCTAAATGTAAGACAGGACACTATAAAACTCTTAGGGAAAAACACTCTTTGACATAAACCACAGCAAGATCTTTACTGACCCATCTCCTAGAGTAATGGAAATAAAAACAAAAATAAACAAATGGGACCTAACTAACTTTAAAGCTTTTTGCACAGCAAAGGAAACCACAAACAAGGCGAAAAGACAACCCTCAGAATGGGAGAAAATATTTGCAAATGGAGCTACTGACAAAGGGTTGATCTCCAAAATATACAAACAGCTCATGGAGCTCAATACCAAAAAAACAAACAATTCAATTAAAAAATGGGCAGAAGACCTAAACAGACATTTCACCAGAGAAGACATACAGATGGCCAAAGGCACATGAAAAGATGCTCAACATCACCAATTATCAGATAAATGCAAATCAAAACTACAATGAAAATGGTCAGAATGGCCATTATCAAAAAATGTATAAACAATAAATGCTGGAAAGGGTGTGCTGAAAAGGGAACCCTCCTGCACTGTTGGTGGGAATGTAAATTGATACAACCACTACAGAGAACAGTATGGAGGTTCCTTAAAAAACTAAAAATAGAAATACCATTTGACCCAGCAATCCCACTACTGGGCATATACCCTGAGAAAATCATAATTCAAAAAGAGCCAGAATGGCCATCATCAAAAAATCTACAAACAAGAAATGCTGGAGAGGGTGTGGAGAAAAGAGAACCCTCTTGCACTGTTGGTAGGAATGTAAATTGAGACAGCCACTACGGAGAACGGTATGGAGGTTCCTTAAAAAACTAAAAATAGAACTACCATACGACCCAGCAATCCCACCACTGGGCATATACCCTGAGAAAACCATAACTGAAAAAGAGTCATGTACCACAATGTTCCTTGCAGCTCTATTTATAATAGCCAGGACATGGAAGCAACCTAAGTGTCCGTCAACAGATGAATGGATAAAGAAGATGTGGCACATATATACAATGGAATATTGCTCAACCACAAAAGGAAACGAAACTGAGTTATTTGTAGTGAGGTGGATGGACCCAGAGTCTGTCATACAGAGTGAAGTTAAGTCAGAAAGAGGAAAACAAATACCGTATGCTAACAGTTATGTATGCAATCTAAAAAAAAAAAAAAAAAAAATGGTTCTGAAGAACCTAGGGGCAGGAGAGGAATAAAGACACAGGCGTAGAGAATGGACTTGAGGACACAGGGAGGGGGAAAAGTAAGCTGGGACGAAGTGAGAGAGTGGCATGGACATATACACACTACCAGCTGCATAGCACAGGGAAATCAGCTCGGTGCTTTGTGACCAGCTAGAGGGGTGGGATGGGGAGGGTGGGAGGGAGACGCAAGAGAGAGGGGATATGGGGATATATGTATGCATATGGCTGATTCACTTTGTTGCACAACAGAAGCTAACACAGTACTGTGAAGCAATTATACTCCAATAAAGATTAAAAAAAAAAAAAAAGGTCATTCAAGCTACGCTGCGAGGATTAGGACGGAACAAAGGGTGAAAGTGAGGATGTCAGTTAGGAGGTAAATACCACCCTAATAAGACACTCAATCAAATCCAGGCAGGAAGAAACACTTATGGATGACTAAAAGCACCATAAAGAGAAGGAACGAGCACATTATCTCAGAGGAAAGTTAAGTGGAAAAAACAATGATCGAAGGATTAGAAGATCTGGACTCAAATGGCATCTTCAATACCAATCAGCTGAGTCGGAGACAGAACAAGGAGAGGAAGGCAGTCCAGGCCCTGGACCCTGTCTGGGTCACTCTAGAGCTGGACGTCCCTGTTGCTTAACACATGGTTTCCTAGGAACTAAAAGGCAGGTGATAGCTACCTTATGGCAGAGGTACTGGGAAGGTTAAGTGGTAATTTATGCCTAGTCAGTAGGTAAGTAACACATTTGGAGCAACTGGGCGTGCGTGTGTGTGTGTGTGTGTGTGCGTGCGTGTACGTTGCTGTGTGCGCGTGCGTGCGTGTGTGCATGTGTGTATGCGTGCACGTGTGCGTGAGTGTGTGTACGTGTACGCGTGTGCGCATGTGTGTGCATGTGCGGCGTTGGGGGTGCTGCTATCATTACCATTACAATATGATCTCAGGTTAAGTTATTTTCTGGGCTTCAGTTCTTCACCAAAGTGGCGGGGGTGAGGGAACTTCTTTAGAAGACTCTGATTCCTCTGCTAATCCTGCAAGTTCAAGGTTTAAGAAGGATAGACCAGTGTGGGCTGGGGAAGTGGGGGAGAGGTGGACCTTGAAGACAGGACAAGTAGAATCTGGACGGATTGAGAGGTGATACGGCAGCCCAGGAGAGGGAAGCACCAGGAGGCTCAGGTGATGGG
Source organism: Lipotes vexillifer (assembly GCF_000442215.2). Lineage (NCBI taxonomy): Eukaryota > Metazoa > Chordata > Mammalia > Artiodactyla > Lipotidae > Lipotes > Lipotes vexillifer. The sequence continues at coordinate 968,884 of NW_006775771.1, read as the reverse complement.
GCTGATTCTGACAGATGCTCATCCAGGGTCTATCCTCCTTCCTCCTCGCTACTGATTCTGTTTGGGACAGCAACATATCCACCAAAAATACATCCCAGACTCCCTCGCAGCTCTGTGTGGTCACATAGCCTCACTCTGGCCAATAAGCTGCAAGAAGCGTCCTGGGTGGACACTTCCAGGAAACGTACAGATTTCTTGACAAAAAGGACAAATCAATGGGCCTGGTCTTTTGCCCTTTATCCTTCCCCCTTTCTTCCAGCCTGGGTCACAGTACTGACTCCTGGAGGTAGCATAACCCTCTTGCCAAAAAGGCTGAAAGCTGCAGCCCAGGGTGTGGGGCAGGAGGTCAGCAGGAGCCTGGGCCCTTGAGGTCTGGCTTGGGATGCTGCACAGGCCCTGGACAAGCTGTCGTATGGGCTTCATGACATTTCGATGAGCCACTGTTGTGAGATTCTGTAACAAGAGCTGGGCACGTGCAGAAGCATGGGTACATAGTATCCTGGGACTTGTGGCATATGTGGCAGTAAGAAGGAGCCCACATAAGTGAGGCACAAGCACAGAAAAGAATCTGAAGTAGGTAGAAGTGGATATCCACTGGGAATAAACCTGAACCCCCAGGAAAATGTTCTTAATTCAGGGCATCTGTGGATAGAATTCACATGAATCCATCTTTCTTTCCACAGACCTCTGAAATTTGTCATTTCCCCATATTGTGAATGTAAGGCAACACTGCACAGCGGTATTAGCAGTATCTGTGACTCGGTCACCAATAGAAATAGCATTGCCCGTCTGCCCATTTTGAATTATCATTTATGCTCATCACTACTTTGCAAGGATTGCCAACCCCACTGCTAGCTCCTGTTACTTGCTGCATTAGTAAAGTACATATTGCCATATTACATGCCCACAAATAGGGAAAAGTGGCAAAAGGAAAGGATTCCTTGCTCATCACATCCAATTCCCCAAAGGGCCCAAGGCCCTATGCACACAGTCCTTCTATACCTGATTAAATTAAAACCCAGCAAACACCTTTGAGGAAGCTGCAGCAGGGGCAGGTGAGGGGTGGGATAGCAGCAGTCATGTCAGTGTCTGGGCACAGATTCTGTGACACCAAACTTTATCATGTTTCCAGAGTCATGATTTGAATCCAAGAAGATCAAGCCCCATGAAATAACGAGCCACACTGCCATGGAATACTACATTTAAAAATAAAGCAACTCTGTAATTTTTCTGACAAGTAATCCAACCATTTCCTTCAACAACGCAGAGCATTCTGCAGCTACCGAAACCACCACCAGCTGACAAAATATCTGGGGAATTTTTAAACAGTCACGAGGCAGCTTGGTTGAGGGACTTCTGACGTGGGGCTCAGAAGGGCTCAACATTCTCCTTTTGAGAACATCTCTGCACAGTGCTATAAAGTCTGGTACAGCAAATTTTAAAAATGCAATTAATCATTTTCACAGCTAAAACTTGTAAGACATAATTTTTTCCACAAAGAAAGTTTCTTTCCACAAATCAAGTATAGGCTGAAAAAGTCCAGCACAGGTTGATGCAGGGGCCAAGCCCAGACCCATTAAAAGCAGTGTCTCTGAAGGTGGCGCCCCACCTTTCATCTTCTTTAACGCTTCCCAGGTGGTTCTAAAGAGCAGTCACAGTTGAGAACCCCTGGTCTAATGGAAAGGGGGCTGCTAAGCCATCAGGAGACCTACATTCTAGTCCCAAATCTGCCATGGGTTCACTGTATGACCTTGGATGAGTCACTTACATTTCCCTAAACTGATCAGACCAGTGGTATCCAAATTGTGTTCCTTAATTCTAAATAGGTACCTTAGGAAAGAGGAAGGTTAGTGGCTGTTGAAGTGATGAGTCCCCATGACTATTATTCCAACCAGAGCAGCACAGTTTCATCAGTTATGAACATCAAGGTTTTGCAAAAGATTTTGGATAAAAGAATTCGACAGTTTAAAATAAAATTCTGAAAGCCTTTGAACTAGATAAAACCAAGCCCATCAAGAGATTTCAAAATCTTCACTGTCCTCCTATGGCAGGAACTTCAAGTGAGCGATATACTACGTGGGGAAATAACGACAAAGCCGTCTCTCACCACACATCAGATGCCAGCTCAGCTATTAGAGTCTAAAAGACCACAAGACACAGACACAGCCAGTTACGGGCCTAGAGCACCCTTCCCATCATTTGACAGGCGATATTCTAAATGCTTTACAAATATTCGCTCATTTAATCCTTACTACAATCCTATGAATAACCACCCTATGAGGTGTGGTTACTATCCCCATTTTACAGGAGGAAAATGAGGGACGGAGAGGGTAACCACTCCAGGTTACCAACTCTTAAGCGATGCAGCTGGGATCAGAGTCCACGCTCTAACGCCCCCACACTCCGCCCAGCCCTGGAGGGAAAGCTTGCCCTGATGGACACCTGGCTCACGGATCCACTCCTATACTCTGGAACCTGAGTTTTTCAAAAAACACAAAATCTGATCACTGCCTTTTACCAGCCTAACAACCTGCCCTGCAGGCTGACTCCAGGCTATGAGCCTGGGTTTGCAGGCTCTGATTCTCTCTCCACATTCCATCTCTTACCCCAAATCCCACCCATGCAAAATTACAATGCTTGCAGCTCACAGCAAACCACGACTACCCCTCCCCGTCCGCCTCCCCCCCCCACCTGTCTTTTATTTTATTTTGTTTGTTTGTTTGTTTTTTTGCAGTACGCGGGCCTCTCACTGTTGTGGCCTCTCCCGTTGCGGAGCACAGCCTCCGGATGCGCAGGCTCAGCGACCGTGGCTCACGGGCCCAGCCGCTCCGTGGCATGTGGGATCTTCCCGGAGCGGGGCACAAACCCGTGTCCCCTGCATCGGCAGGCAGACTCTCAACCACTGCGCCACCAGGGAAGCCCTACTGTTTTTTTGTTTGTTTGTTTTTCCACCTGTCTTTAATCACCTTAACTGTCACCTCCTCCTGGAAGCTCCCACTGCCCCCTGTACCCACCGTGACTGCAGCATTCATCATATTGTCTGTGACTGTCCATGTGCTTGGGCAATGGTGGATTGAAAGAAAGAATATTCTGCGAAAAGGGAGCAACTAATAGGCAACGTAGGTGAAAAGAGAAATATATATACATGGAGGCCCGTGTGGACAGTGACCTGATTAAGGCCGACCTTGAGGGCTAGGTTCAGGTCAGGGTGAGGTTCTGGAGTCCAGCAAGGCAGACCAGGAGCCCCAGTTTGCTGCCTTGGGGCATGAGGAGTAATGAGATGCCTCCGACCCTGAAAGTGCTGAGAGCCGGGCTGAGGGAGCACTGATGCCAACGCGTTCTGCAGGTGCACCGCGAAAAGGAAGCACCAGAATTTAAGGGGCTCACAGAGGTCTGTCCTGAGGCAAAGAGGGCCTCGGTCAGGGTAGTACCACTGGGCCAGGAGAGAGGCCTTCATGAGACATCTCAAGGAAAAATATGAGGTTGGAGTGAGCTATAAGGTGTTTGAAATGGGACCGAGACATTAACAGAGAATTCAGATCAACTTTTGAAAGTATCATGATCAAACAGGACGTGCCATACATTTATTCTGAAACGGATACGAGGACCCGATTCTCCCTCACCCTCTTCTTTACTCGAAACAGTGCCATCACCTGCTTTCAGATAAGAGTGCATGGTTTGAGGCCTAAAGTCAGATCTGAGAAACTTGAGAGGAATGAACACCTCCTCAATGCCACACCAGCATCAAGGGACTACACTGACGTCAGGGGTCTGAGCTGGGAGTAAGGCAGCTGGGGTTGGAGCTGGGAATCTACCAGAGAGGACTGAAAAATCCCAAGTTACACGAACACAGTGCTTTTAAAGCACTGCAAATCTGCAATTTCATTGCAAATACACCTGTATTCCATCATGGCATAGAACCTTCAATCCCCCCCTACTGCTCTTACAAGTCCTCTTCCGTCTTGCAGATGCTCACATGGGCTCACGGGCTCTGCATGATCTAGCTGCTGCTCCTCTCTTGCTCCCTGTCAGTGGTCGGGGATGCTCTCGTCCTCTCTCTTCTAACTCTGCCTCACCTGTACGACTGTAAGTGTCATGTTTTCCTTCTGCCTTCATCTTTGGCCCTCTGCTTGGAGAACCGCGTATCCTTCAGTTTTCAGTGGAAGCATCACCTCCCCACCAAGCCTGCCTGGACCACCTCAGCCCCTGTACATTCCCTACAACAGTGTTTATCCCACTGGTGTGGAATTGCCGGACGTGTCTGTATTGGCCTACTCGGACACTCACGTCTGTCTCATTCACTATGGTATTCCAGGGCGTTCCTGGTATAGAACTACTCAGTAACTACTAAAAGCTCAATAACTACTAAATATACAAAGAAAGGAAGGGGGAAAATGTATTTTTCATTCGTATTTATTTTTTCAAAGCAATATAGCAGTTTAAGAAATAAGAATTTTGGGACTTCCCTGGTGGCGCAGTGGTTAAGAATCCGCCTGCCAGTGCAGGGGACACGGGTTCGAGCCCTGGTCCGGGAAGATCCCACATGCCGCAGAGAAACTAAGCCCGTGTGCCACAACTACTGAGCCTGCGCTCTAGAGCCCGTGAGCCACAACTACTGAGCCTGCGCTCTGGAGCCTACGAGCCACAACTACTGAGCCCACGTGCCACAACTACTGAAGCCCGTGCGCCTAGAGCCTGTGCTCTGCAACAAGAGAAGCCACCCAATGAGGAGCCCGGGAACCTCAACGAAGAGTAGCCCCCGCTGGCCGCAACTAGAGAAGAGCCCGTGCACAGCAACAAAGACCCAAGGCAGCCAAAAATAAATAAATAAATAAATATTAAAAAAAAAAAAGTTTTCCAGTTGCATTCTAAGTTATTTCCTTTACGAAAAAAAAAAAAATAAGATAGCCTTCTACGTAATTTATAATACATACACATTCCCACCCCTTTTCAGGAATACATCTGCAATAAGACTAAGGAGTATTCCAGAAGGTAACAAATTGGTAGTTTAAAGTTCATAGTTTCTCTTTTACGATTTCACTAAAGTAGGCTCAATGTTATATCCTCCTTTCTCTAAAGTTCTAGAAACTGCTTTTTAATCATATTGCTTATTTTCTTTTTCCCATTTTCATGATCATATATAATGCCAGAACTTAGTAAGTTTTAACTGGGAAGGGTTCCTTGGGCCTTTCAAGAAGATTGCACCAAGTAGAAATGTATCCACCGAACAACAAGCTAAAATAAGTTCGAAGGCAAGCAGCTTGTGTCCATGCAGCTTCAGTTGTAATTCCGGCACAGCTAAGCAAGGACGTCGAAAAGCCATCGCCTCGGTTTTAGCCCTATTGAAAAAGGAGCCACATCACATGCCCCTCAGCTCTGGGGGACCCGCAGGCAAAACAGCCTTCGTGAGCCATGCAGGAGACAATGAGGCAGCCCCTCTTCCAGCATACTGACAAAGAAGGGGAGATTCTAGAGAAAACCTCAAATGTTCCCTGTGGAGCCCGACAGAAGTGTTGAGATGTAAGGTAGGAAACACAAAGAATACCAAAGAATGAGGTTTGACGCACTGGTACCAGCTCAAAGAAACCAGGCTTTGCATCTCATACCCACTACACAAGCGCTCACAGTTTGCAAGCCCGCTTCACCGCTCTCCCTTCCAGATGAGCACTTTCCACAAGAGAGCACACAAAGTCGAGGGGGAGCTTAAAACGCTCAGTTAGAATTAGAAATTCTTTCATATGGTTTCACTTAATTTGGAAGAAGAAAATTAACCTTAGCTAGTATTTCTCATACAGGCTGACACTGGCGCCCTCGCGGGGTTAAGTCTCCAGGACATGATGGAGCATTGGTGCCCTGGCGCTTCTATTAGTTCTGGCTTATTGCGACCTATTCCTGGGTACATGTGCTCCCAACAGAGTGGTCTTGCACATTATTTCATGAAGTTTTTAACTCAATTATCCCTCACAAAAAAGAGCACAGGTTTCTAAGAATCCCTGCAAAGAAACTGCTGATAGAAAACATGAGCAAAAAAGAACATGTCACACCTGGCACTTCCCACTCCAAGCAACGACAACTAGTCATATCTGACAAATAATAATAACCATTCTAGCCAAAAGTATCTGATGTGCTCAAGGAGACAGTTGAAATATGGAATTATACTTGCTATTGTTAATGACGAATTGTGCCTTGAGATATAAGCTAATGGAAACAAGAAGTCTCTGCTCTTAGCAAGACAGTAAATGGGTTACTGCATGAAAAACACACAGAACAATGGCTGGCATATAATCAACACCATGTAACTGTTAGCTGTTATATTTTAAAATATTGCCTTTTCATCTTTATTGTCTTGATATTGTATTTTAAATCCTTAACATGTTTTTATAATTGTTAAATATATACTAGATGGATGTTCAGTAGTATGGCTATATATCAATAAATGAACACATATATTAAGGGTATACACTCAAAAAAACTGTCTTTAACTGATGGCTTGGAGATGGCTACTCTAGAAACAGCTGTCTTACCGGAAAAAGTGGTGTCATCCTCCTGGTTGCCTTCCCTGAAGACACGGGTTCACTGCTAATTTTACCCTCAACTTCCACTCCCTGTCCCAACCCACCAGGTATTCAGATGACCTGAGGACGGCATGAAAGGAGTATCACAAATGTGGAAATCCCACTTTGAGTTAAATCCTTTGGTCAATTTTACAAAAGGCTCAGTATGAACACGGTATGCACTTGCCTGCCTCCTTTCTTGCCCAAGAAGAGGGATTACTTATTTTCCATTGGGGAAACAGAGAGCGGACATAGTCCTCTGATCCCCACTATAAGCTACTATATGACTTGATTTCCACCAAGTTCCTGGCCAGGCTTCAAGGTATCACAGCAAGGATGACGATGCAGAATTAGAGTATCTGTTTTTAGGCATTTCATCCACAGAGCTTTCAACCACCAGTTCATGTGATCTCACAGCAACACAGTATGAGGCAGAAGAATAAATTAGCTGATGATGAAGCTGAGATGTGGAGAAACTTCACGACAAGTCCTTCCTTGGGCCCACATTCTACTGCTGTCCACTTGGAATCATGCCCATACCGCATAGTTAGTTTGTTTGTCCTTAACATACTTCTCTTTCTGACTAGATTATTCCAATATTTTGCTCCCTAATGAGAAAGACCTCTTATTCTCATACACATAAAAGAGCACTGCTTCCTTCTCAGGATCTGATAATACCAAACACAGATTTCTTTGGTTCGATTCTTCCACTTCATGAGACAATAAGATGTAGGATAAGTATGTTTGGTTTTTGTTTTTAAATGGCAATTTAGTTCCATATGTAAAAACACTATTAAATAAAAATTTCTGAGAGACGGGAAGTATAAAGTTGGCTAAAGATCGTTTTGGCTAAGTTGTGTTATGGTTTATTCTAGACTCAAAAATTAGCTCGGGAATGTTCTCAAACTATTATCCTATACCTCAAAAGCTTCTCCTTAAATTAGTTTACAGTAGAAACACAAGTAATGCGAAATAATATTGAAATGCAGCTGCAAACTCCACTGTTAGAATAACAACAGATAATATTAATTGAGCATTTACTACATGCCAAACACTATTCTAAGCATTTTTCATATTTTTAAAAATTAATTTATTTATTTATTTTGGCTGCATTGGGTCTTCGTTGCTGTGCGCAGGCTTTCTCTAGTTGCAGCGAGCGGGGGCTACTTTCTGTTGCGGTGCGCGGGCTTCTCATTGCAGTGGCTTCTCTTGTTGCAGAGCACAGGCTCTTGGCACGCAGGCTTCAGCAGTTGTGGCTCGTGGGCTCTAGAGCGCAGGCTCAGTAGTTGTGGTGCACAGGTTTAGTTGCTCCACGTCATGTGGGATCTTCCCGGACCAGGGCTCAAACCCATGTCCCCTGCATTGGCAGGCGGATTCTTAACCACTGCGCCACCAGGGAAGTCCCACTTTTCATATTTTTAACTCATTTAATTCTAATAATCTTATGAAGTAGGAACTATTACCCCCAATTAGCAGATGAGGAAACTGAGGCATCGAGAGGTCATCTAACTTTCACAAGGTAACGTCTACTGAGTGGCAGAGCTGGGATTCAAACTCAAGGCACTCATTATTGTTCAATCAGAAGGCTTTTTCTACTTGCCATGGTTTCAGGCAAACAATGGTCTTCAATAATTTAGCAAGAAAAAAATGGCCTGTAAGGACAGTAAGATGATGAACAATTTCATTTCCATTGTGTTCTTCACCTGAATCAGTCAGAGCTGTTATCCAGTTTCTGAGTCGACAGGGGAGACTGCTAAATAACTCCTAATTCAAAACAGAAATCCTAATGGAAATGAGAAAAATTTTAGCATCAAATTATATTGAAATTATACATCTCAACATTGGGAGCTGTTCTTCCTTCATTTCATACTTTTCCAAGGAGATTTTCCTGCCATATTTCCCAGCTGCTAAAGGATAAAGAGGCAGCATGTTACCAGTGTGTATAGGCTCGGAGGCCAGACTGCCTGGGTTGAACCCAAGCTCCACACTTTCCAGTTCTGTGCCTCGGTTTCCTCATTGGTAGAATAAAGATAAGAATAGTGCATACTCATGTATTATGAGGTTAAAGGAATTAATATTGGCAAAGCATTAAGATCAGTGCTGTGTCTGGCACATGAATGCCGAATATTGGGTTTTAAAAAAATAAGAAAAAGAAAAGAAAATCTCAAGAGCTTATTGCTCTTGCCAATGTTCTTCCCACCCAAAGCTCTGGGGAAATCACATTACAAGTGAAACAAGGAGAAATTTCCATCTCAGCACCATTTATTTTCCTTTAGCCTTAAGATTTGCCACAGTGGGAAAATCTACTGAGGAACCAAGTTTGAGTTGCATTCTCAGCAACTACATACATCTTGGTCAAACCTGGTCTTCAGAGTGAATCAACACCCACTGAGGAGGGAACTGTAAAGTTATTCTAACTGACATCAGCCTGAACAATTCCTAGTTGTAAAGTCATTCTTCTTAATCACTGGCAAGAGTTCTAATCCCTGGAACCAAGAGATAAGAGTTTTGAGAGAAACTACTGCACGCCTGCTTCAAAAAATCTAAGTAGATAAATGCAAAGGTTATGTACATGCTCAGAACAAAGACCTCAGTTGAGAGGGAAAATTTGGAGTAATAAACGCAATGAGAGAAATAAAAGGACGCTCCTATTGTTTTCTACAGCTGACATCGCTGCAGGAAGCAGACAGCCAAACGTGGCCAAATGCCCCAGAAGGGATGCCACTATGGAACCACGGGAAACCTTCATTTAATGTTCTGGCGGTTGGTGGGGGCGGGG
>NW_006775771.1:957305-959507 GCF_000442215.2 Lipotes vexillifer | reverse complement strand
GGGGCGGGGGGGGGGGACGTGGGTGACTGAGTCCTTCTTACAGAAAACAGATAAAAAGAACAGCAAATCTTCACTCCAGAGTGTTGAAATAGCCCCTTCTCATTTCCTTTTTACCTCTCCCCACCCCAATTGGATCCTATTTGCCTGGAATTCCCACAGTGTTGCCCTATCCTCCGCTGAGAAAGATAATCAGCTTTCCTCTTCCCTGCTGATGAACTGGGCCGTGATGTGGACACAGCCATCTCCTGTTATTGTAATTAGACACTGAACTAACATACTGAAACCACATACTTTGATTTGTTTTGACTAGGCTCTGAAGGAAATAAGACTTAGAATGCATGTGTCCACAAGATTCGTCTTAAGCCAAAAATAATCTCTTTCAAAACAGGGAGTCAGACGTGGGTGGAGAATGTCCTGGTTATTGCCACAGTGCCCTATCTCCCACCCACACATCTTACATAAGATCATCTTAATACTAAGGTTATAAGATGCCCTTAAGAGTGAACTCTTTCTCCTTCCCCAGAGAAGTGATATACTATGGTCCTCTTTTTATCCCATTCCTAGAATGACTAGGTACCTGGGAACTGAAAAACAAAAGCTCTTGGAAAAGCTGTTTTCACTTGCGGTGGCAATCAGTACAACAAATAAAGACTTCTTAACACCTTTCAAATTAAAGGAAAGAAAACCTAGTAATGGTGATTAGTTCCCACAAGTCATGATCAGTTGAATTTAAAAGGCTTCAGTAGGAGGAAGGCAAGAGGATGCTGGGGGAGAGGGTGTTGCCCTCAACAAGCTTACAGCATTTTCCCTAAGGGACAATTCTATGACAATGTCTTTCAGAAATGCTGGCATTCTAGATTCTCTTCTTTCCTAGCTATACACCCTATGCCCCCAAACAAATAATCAGAGGCGTAGGAATGTTGGGAGGACTGCACATTGCCACAGAGTATCGATTTCCTACCTGCCTGACTGTGGACTAAAGGTTCCTCAGACACCAACTACCCAATGTGATGCCGGCACAGGAAAAGTCCACCCCCAACTTGTCACAGAAAACATTCTTCTCTCCTTCATAGCCACTTCATACCCAGAGACCTCAAAACTTCTCTTTCTTATTCCTCGAAAGAGAAATGTTTCTTTCTTTATTTCACTAATTATATCACTAAACTCTAAATTAAAAAGAAGAAACTAGATCCATTGCCGAGTATTTTTTAAGTGAGAATACAATCAGTAATTCACCATATCCCACTGCATTTCTTCAGGCTAAAAAACTATAGCACAGAACACCTTGGAACTCTTTTCTTTGTTTTCCTTTTAAGTTTTATGACTTCTCTCGAACATGGCTTCTTCTGTTCCTGACATTTTCCTCTATATGTAGATGGAACCTGAAATTAATTTGTATTTTCTTTTAAGTAGGGCGCTGCTGTCAAGAGCTCACCCAAATACAGGAAACAACGCTCCTTCAGCAAATGCCTCGTGGAAGCTACGAGAAGCAAAACAGAGTGTATGTTATTTTATCCACCAAAATCTTTTTTTTTTTTTTTTTTTTGCAGTACGCGGTCTTCTCACTGCTGTGGTCTCTCCCGTTGCGGAGCACAGGCTCCGGACGCACAGGCTCAGCAGCCATGGCTCACGGGCCCAGCCGCTCCGCGGCATGTGGGATCTTCCCGGACCGGGGCACGAACCAGTGTCCCCTGCATCGGCAGGCGGACTCTCAACCACTGCGCCACCACGAAAGCCCCACCAAAATCTTTTTTAAGTTTGTTTTAAAACAGGAGGATTAATTTGACTCCTTTGGCTACACAATTACTTGTACTAATAGGATAAAATAATTCTCTGTAAGTTGGCATGACGGATGGCTTAAAGCTGACAGGTACACACCGCTATATTTAAAATGGTTAACCAACAAGGACCTACTGTAGAGCACAGGGAACGCTGCTCAATATTCAATAACAACCTCAACGGGGAAAGAATTTGAAAAAGAATAGATACATGTATATGTATCACTGAATCACTTTGCTGTACACCTGTGAAACTAACACAACACTGCTAATCAACTGTACTCCAATATAAAATAAAAAGTTTTTAAAAATTTAAAGTTGTCTTATAATCTTTATACCAATCAATAATTATCTGTAGTGATAAATAATCATCTCACTGCTACTCAACTACCCTATGTTATCAAATACAAAGTTGGCTCCTGCT
>NW_006775771.1:954074-957295 GCF_000442215.2 Lipotes vexillifer | reverse complement strand
GCTGAATTGAATTCCTTGAACATCACTGATCTTTCTTTCTTTCTTTTTGGCAATGCCGCGTGGCAAGCAGGATCTTAGTTCCCCTACCAGGGATCGAACCTACGCCCCCTGAGGCGGAAGTGCGGAGTCTTAACCGCTGGACCGCCAGGGAAGTCCCTCCCATGTTTCTAACATATAAAAATATTCCTGTGATAATTCCTCTTTTCATGGTGAATCTAATGTGATCTTACAGGAAACTTTAGGCTTTCTTCAATCTCCAAGTAAGATGAAGGTGATATTATACGTTAAAGAAGTTTTGTGGAAATATTTATTTTGACTGTACGAAGTTTGTTGGGGATGAAGAGGTCGAAAAGGAGGGAGAAATTCATCACATGTATTCTGGAGAGAGTCCATGGATCTTCCTTTCACTGTCCTTCATGCCTGTCAACTCTCTATTTGCAAATGAAATAATGATGCCATTATTTACCCTGTTGCTGCATTTCTTGCTTATAATAGTATTTGCCATTTTTTCATCCTTATCTTTCTTGACCTCTCTGTGGCCCGCAGCATTGCTACTTATGCTTCTGACAACTCCCCTCTCTTCTTGGAATTCCTTTGGGCTTGTAACTCCTGAATTCTAAGTCCCCCTAGACTTGCTCTGAGCTCCAATCCCTCAGCTCTAACTTCCTACAAAACACTCCCCCCCTGGAAAGTTAGCATCCTCAAAACTCAAGTCGCCATTTCCGCCCATCTCCTCACCTTGAACCTGTGCCTGCCCCAGGGGTCCACTTTCAAGGTCCAGCACCCAGTGGTTGAAACCTGGCATCTCCCACTCTCCCATGCCCCACATAGTTGGTCACCTGGTCACCTCAACAGTACCTCTCACATCATCTCTTCCGAGCCTGCCCCTTGCTCTAATCACTGCCTTATTTTGAGCTTTCATCATTTCTCACCCAGATTTCTGCACGAGCCAGACTCCTAGGTGTCCCAGCCTCTAGGTGTGCTCCCCTCGTCTTCCAAGTCAGCCTCCCCACTGTCGTGAGTCCGTTACGCCCTTGTCTAAAGTCACTGTTTAAAATTCCAGCTTATTAGGGCATTCAGTGGCCCTCACGTGTGACACCTGCTTGCTGTTCCTGTCTCATTCCCCTCCAAGTGACTACACGTGCTCCCAAACATGGGAAGACATGCCCCACGCACTCTCAGCCAGCCTGTCTCCACATTTGCACGTTCCCTCTGTCAGGAGCTCCCCTTTCTCTTATTTGCCTGGTTAATTCCGACAGCTCAAATGTCACTTCTCCAGGGAGCCTTCCCTCACCTGACCCAGCCTATCCCCTCCACTGTTCCCCAAACCACCAGGGGCCAATCTGAGCGTCCACACAACCTGGACTTTTTCTCCTAAAACTCACTCCACTGTAGTACTGCTGCTTATCGACACTTCCTCCCCTCCCCAACTCTGCTTGAGGGGGTGGGAACTGTACTGAGTTCATCTCCTCAGCCCCAAGGCCCAGCGTGCAGACTCAGAGCTCAGCACACACTTGCTGCGTGAAAGAAGAGAATCACAGGGGGAAAGGGGGGACCCACCTTACTTGTCTCCTGCGGATGTTTTCTTGCCCTGGGCCCTATACTGTCACTGCCCTTTCCTCAGTGTCACCACATCTGAGTTAAGGGATGTCTTTAGATGGCAAAAATCACCGGCCTCTTCTAAGCAGTATATCCAGTGACCTCTGCTAGCAAACTGTTCTGTCAGCGTAGCAGCCAAAGTCCCGGTAACGGCCTTGAGGTCCTGACACTTCGTCTCACTCCTCTATAACCTTTCTGACAATGTCACCTGCAATCCAGGCTTTACTATGTCTGCTCCAGACGCATGGGCTTCCTGGCAGATTCTTTGAGAAACTGCAAGCCTGTTCCTGCCTCAGGGTTCTTACAGTTGCCTAGGATGTCAGAATGTTCTTCCTCCCAACAGCTGCCCTTTCGGGTCTTTGCCCCCGTGTTACAGTCTGACACCTCCTTTAACCGCCCTGTGCCTCACGCTTCCTATTATTACTGCTTCCCTACTTTGTTCCTCTCCGTAGTGTTTATCTGCCATGCTACATATTTTAATTGTTTGTCGCCGTCAAAGAATGCAAGCTCCCTGTCGGGAGGGATTGTTGCGTTTTATTTCCTGCTGAATCCTCAGCAACCAGTGCCTGGAACACAGCTCGCACTCAGTGAGTCACCTGGCACACTAGATTATGCTTTTCAAGCTTTCAGAAAGCAGCACAAACAACAACAACGAAACAGACAACCTAATTTTAAAATGGGCAAAGGACCTGAACAGACATTTCTTTAAAGAAGATATATCTGGCCAATAAGAAGCACATGAAAAGATGTTCAACATCGCTAATCATGGGAAATACATACCTACAGTGAGGTACCACTTCATACTCATGAGGGCGGCTATTATTTTAGAAAAACAGAAATTAACAAGTGTTGGCAAAAATGTGCAGAAATTGGAACCCTTGTGTACTGCTGGCGGGAATGTAAAATGGTGCAGCTGCTGTGCAAGACAGCATGGTGGTTCCTCAAAATATTGAACAGAATTACCATATCACCCAACAATTCCACTCTGGGTGTATATTCAAAAGAATCGAAAGCAGGGACTCAAACAGGTATTCAAACACCCATGTTCATAGTGGTAATATTCACAATAGACAATGAAAGCAAGTGTCCATCGATGGATGAATGGATAAACAAATGGTATGTATGCACACAACAGAATACTATTCAGCCTTAAAAAGGAATGAGATTATGACGCATTCTACAACATGGATAATCTTTGAAGACATTATGATAAGTTATATATGCCAACTACAAAAAGACAAATATTATATGATTCCACTTATAGGAGGCCCCTAGAGTAGTCAAATTCACTGGGACAGGAAATAGAATGGTAGTTGCTGGGAACGGGGGGCGGGGAGGGGAAGTGGGAGAGAAGGAAGTGGTAGTTAGTGTTTAACGGGTACAGAGTTGCAGTTTGGGAAGATGAAAAAGTTCAGCAGATGTATGATACTGATGGTTGCACAACAATATGAACGTATTTGATGCCACTGCACTATACACCTAAAAATGGTTAAAATGGCAACTTTTATTTTATGTATAATTTCCCACAATTAAGAGGAAAAAGGCAGCACAGCTCTTGCCTTAAACTCTAATAAGTAGCCTAACATATAAGGCAGGTAGAAGTGAAGCTGCTGTGGCCAAAG
>NW_006775771.1:944935-954064 GCF_000442215.2 Lipotes vexillifer | reverse complement strand
CAGGAATGCAGGGGTAGAGGTGCCGGCTCTGCATGGCATGTCCTTGCTGCCTCCTAGTGGCTCATGGACCACACAGAGGTTCAGAGCCATCACAAAGGAGGGCCCTGGCTCCATCCTAAAGGGCTTATGCACTGGTTTCACTGTTCTTAAGGAAAGAAAGGTAAAAAGTTACTCCTGGTTCCACTTCTAGGAGGAACTTAGCAACAAGGGAAAACGCCATCACCCACAGGCCTTCAGTCAAATGGCAACACTGACTTAGTTTTACAGAAATCACTTTATATCCAGTGGCAGAGGAGACCTGCCAGGGGAAAGAGCGACATTAAGTCACTGGCACCCATACCCAATTATCACTAATGTCTCACATTTTCTGAGCCCTTTTCCATAAAAACTCAATCCTCAAAATAAGTCCATCAAGAAGGTACGAGAAAGACATTGTGTGATCTCCAGTTTACAAATGAATGAAAACTCAGTGGGCGTTATCCGCAGAGGATTACAGAAGTAGAACTGACTTTAGGATAATAATCACAAGCATTGATCAAGGATTTATTAATGATGACACTGGCTCAAGACTTTACATGGACTGTTGGATTTCTTACTTGCAACTAGCCTCTTCCACTGTGTTTGGTAGTTACCATTATTATTCTTCCTTTTTAGAGAAGAGAAAGGGTGAGGCTCAAAGAATAAATAACTATCCCCAAATTGAACAGCTTTAAGCAATGGACTGTTCTGAAAAGTCTTACTCCAGAGACCATGCACTTAACCAGTATTATTTTGTCCTGCCCATCTGGGTCTGACTCTCGCTTTTTGGGAGAGGCCTAATCAGTGCTTCCTCCAGCCTTGAAAGCAAGTACAACTGATGAATCTCCACAGGTCACTGTGTTTTCTAACCCTAAGTTGAACTAATGCTAACAAAATAAATCAGTACTCTTATTCCCTAAGCGTAAATGCAATAAGACACTATCACTTAGACTAAGAAGAGATTCCTAGATCCTTTACAATCCTATAGAAATTTACATACAAAAATATCCTAAGACCATCAGAATAAATAGTCGCATTGGGGTCATCCCATTTAATGTCTCTTTTCTGTAGGACTAAATCTGCCGATGGACAGGGTGCCGATTATTCCCTATACTTTTCTGAGAGCTCTTCAGAACTTTCCGAGGATGTCTGCTTTGTTCTCCAGAAATTGGAAAGAAGAGAAACGCTCTGTGGTTTGTCAATAGGGCACCCGGTCTGCAGGGCTGCCCCGTAGGATGCAAGGGCTTTGGGCCAGTTGAAACAAATATTAATTTGGAAGAGCATCAAACAAGGCTCCAACTGGGCAGCTCTAAGGGGCAGGCAAGGGGAGGAGGGGGCAGAGTCGTGCGTAGCAGGGCTGCAAGCCGATGGCTAGAGGTCCTCCCACTGCTTCTGGGAGACTTCCAGGTACTATCTCCTTCACAGCAACCTTAAAGTAGCTTCTTAAAAACCACCAAACATATATACTAATTCTTGCAGCAAAACTCATATATGATGGGCGTTTTCTTTACTTTAAAGGTTTAGAACCTAAACACCAGCTGCACCATTTATTTGTTTGTTTGTTTGTTTACTTTGGCCATGCTGCTCAGCTTGCGGGATCCTAGCTCCCCAACCCAGGATGGAACCTGAGCCCCCAGCAGTGGAAGCTCAGAGTTCTAACCACTGCACCGCCAGGGAATTCAACACCAGCTCTTCCTAACTCCACGTGTCACCTTCGCTGTGACGGTGTGATACCCTGAGCACAGACCTGCCACTCCACTAACCCTGGGGACGTGGTTTTTCCCTCTTCCATTCCGAACATCCCACTACGGGGCCACAGCGTGCATGTTCCTCTCACCTGAGAACGGGGGATGAAGGAGGGCCTTACCGAGTTCTCCTTGAGCTGCAGCCCCTCCCCGTTGGGAAGTGAGGACCGTCTCTTAGCTGAGTTCCTGTTTGGGGTTGAGGTAATGGCCCCTGCTTTCTTCTTCACGGTGAGCACCTCACAGCTGGCTTGGTCTTCATTGTGTGCGCTCTTCCCGGCATTGATAACCCTGGAGAAGCCAGAAAAGCCGGTCAGACAGAGTGACGTCTGGAGAGCTGAGAGCCCAGTCCCTCAGGTCAGCCCAGGCAGGCTTCACAACTGGCACAAAACGAATGCCCTACTTAATGCACAGGACCTTACAGGCTTGGTGGAGTAAATGGATTTTTTTTTAAAATGTAATTCTACTAGCATATGTTAAAACATTTGCTAAAGCAATGTGCTGAGGTCAGCTCACCTTCGCAGGTGTCTGATAGACGTGATCAACCCCACCAATCCACTTCTAGTCAAAACACTCGAGACAATCACTCTTTTTGCCAATTACATTGAAGACAGACGGCTGGCTCAGGGAATCCTGTTGCATTTCTCCAAGGGACAGAGCAAAACCACCATCAATCTTATCAAAGAACAAGGCAGTAATTTACAGCACACTGTAAAATCCAAGAGAACAGAGAACTGTATTTCATGACTGCCATGACCACTTTTACTTTACACATGGAGAAGTGAATGGATCAAAGGTTTATTCTTTTAAAATTATCTTCACTCCTTTATCTTTTCTCATGTAGAATAACACTCCTCACGTTGCATCATCACAACAGACTATGGGGCATGCTGATTTGTACGTCTGGCCCAATGATCTCATGGCATGTTGATATTCTTTGGCCTAATTACTAATGTTTTGAGCACAGGAATGCTTCAGAAAAATATGCTACATCATTCACAGACCTTTTTCTGTATCAGGTGACTGCAGAATGCACTCTTGGGTTTCGGCACCATTTTCTTATTAAGTAATTAAGCGGCAGCTAAGTTAGTTTTCCTGAAAGAGAGCTCTCCTTGATTTGCCATTGGCTGTGTTTTCTTGCCAAAATTTCAACAGTGTCACAGTAGGTGACAGAGTGAGTGTGGAGGATACAGACTCAGTGGCAAGGAAAGAAAGATGCTTTTTTTCAAAATAAGGTAAGATAGATGGAAAACCACTTTAAAAGTGTGGTATATACACCACTCAGTCTTCTTGTACTCCCTCCTAACAATTAATTAGAAGATGATCATTTTCAAATGACTTTTTATAAAGAATTTTAAATTCTGAAATAATTATAAACTCAGAGTAAACTGCAAAAATAGTATAGAGAGTCTCATACACCCTTCACCCAACTTCCCCCAAAAGCAACATTTTATATCACTCAAGTACAATATCAAAACAAGCAACTGACACTGATCCAGCACTGTCAACCAGACTGCAGACCTTATTCAAATGTCACCATTTTTTATATCAAATGTCTTTCAGTACTAAAAACTGTAATACACGCTACAATCAAACAGGAAACAGAGCAAATTGAGATCTGAGTGCTGTTAAGACTTCAGGGAGTGTGATTTGAACAGTCTTCTACCAAACCTTGGGATTCTATGGAGGTGTTTCAGATGTTTTAACATTTACTTTAAATTTATTTTTTAAATGTATAAGCATTTTGGAAAAAACTGCAATAATTTCAAAGTTGATTCCCATCTGTTACATGTGAACAAATACATGCTAGTCTATATATTTTGGGCAGCTTTGGCATAATAATCCTATCTTTTCTCTTTGACCAGTATCACTTGATTGGAAGAAGATCTGTTTAAAAAAATACCATTTGAGGGACTTCCCTGGTGGCGCAGTGGTTAAGAATCTGCCTGCCAATGCCGGGGACACGGGTTCAAGCCCTGGTCTGGGAGGATCCCACATGCCGCAGAGCAGATAGAGGCCCGTGCGCCACAACTACTGAGCCCATGTGCCACAACTACTTAAGTCCGCGTGCCTAGAGCCCGTGCTCCGCAACAAGAGAAGCCACCGCGACGAGAAGCCTGCGCACCGCATAGGAGAGTAGCCCTCGCTCGCCACAACTAGAGAAAGCCCGCGCACAGCAACGAGGACCCAACGCAGCCAAAAATAAATAAATAAATAAATTTTGCAATTACTTATCTATATGTAATAGGAAAAAAATCATAAAAGTCATCTGCTATCTCCGCTATTTCGAATTTCTGTTCACTGAAACTGCTTTATCATTCTTCCTGAGTTTATTATAAATTTCAACTTAACCATATTTTTATAAATGGAAGGCTTTAACTCATTTTACACACGACAGTTTTGTGTAAGATTGTTTTTTTTTTTTTTAAAGTAGATTGTTGCTTACAGAATGTGAAGACCATTGTCCTCGTGGTAGGGGTCCCTCGTAGGAGGCGGGGGTCCCTGCTGATCTCTGTGAGGTCAAATCTGCCTCCACACCCTCTCAGGGATGAAGGGAGGAAAAGGTCAAGGTCTAGTTTTTGGCCCCACCTTCACTCTCTCCTCTAAGGAGGAGGCATTTTCACAAGGTTTAAGAATACAGTGCTGAGAACCTACTGTATAGCACAGGGAACTCTACTCAGTGCTCTGTGGTGACCTAAATGGGAAGGAAATCCAAAAAAGAGGGGACAGATGTGTACGTATAGCTGATTCACTTTGCTATACAGCAGAAACTAACATCACTGTAAAGCAACTGTACTCCAATAAAAAAAAATTTTAAAAGAATACAGTGCAATTCTTGACGACACGATGAAGACACACACTACCTGCATAAGACCATTAATACCACTATGCTTGCTGCCCAAGCTAAGTAAGTTATCCCAAGTTCCACAGCCAGGAAGGAGCGCTGCTGGGATTCAGAGAGAGGCCTCCTTTGACCCCCAGCCCAACCTCTTCCTACTATACACGGGGATTTGCATCAGTCGGTGGGAGGACCAGCTGGACTGTGTGGGGAAGCACGGAATAAGCAGATTAGGCAAGCTCGGGTCCGTGCCTGAGAGAAAGGGGATTCTCTCCCTGCTTCTCTAGCTACTGGAGAAGGCACCCAGAGGACGGATGAAGGATGGATGGTTCAGATCTGCCTGTCTCTAGAGGAGCCCACGTTTAGTCCAGGTGTTTGCAGCTGGAGCTCCTAATACAGAACATGCATTTGTCTGGAGTTTCCCTTTCACATGATTTTTGGAGAATCAAACCAGGCAGAGGAAGGAGATTTAAAATACCACCTGCCTCGTCTCTGTCACTGATAGTGACTTCCAAGCAACATGTTTGGGGCAGATGGTTCGCTGGATGGTGATGTTACACCCCCGTGGTCACCCACTAACATCTTCCCTAGGGAAAGCCAAAGTGAAGGCTCGGCTAGGAAAACAAGTTCGTGACAACCATCCCCTCCATACTGTCCTCTGAACAAGATCTGGGCTCCTATTTCTGGAACTTGGCATCACCCTGACTATTGGGACCCAAAAAAAAAACCTAACTAAAGCATAACTTTAACAGAAAAAAGCATCACTGATCTCCGAAAGCTACATGCCAGGCTGACTCATCTGCCACTGCTATTTTCCAACAGTCAACAAAGCTACGATAATTACATAAATCACGAATCACTGTCCCTTGAATGTGCTGTATATCTCCTATCTCTCTTGGGGGATATTAAATTCCAAAGTTGACCTAACTTCAGCAAGAGACCCTAGAAACTTTATTGTATGCATGAGAAACCCAGGGCCCAGGAATACTGTGGCTTACACAAGGTCACACAGCTAAATACAGCAGAGTCCCAGCTCTTTCTGCTTCAGCTCTCAGTTGTTTAATTTTTCTCTTGTGTGTCTATTCTTATCGGCACTTGGTTGAGAAGGCTGTCCAGCAATGACTCATCAAAGCCAGGGAACCGTGAAGAACAATCAAGGGTACACTTCCTTTGCCATTTCAAGCAAATACAGCTTATGAATGACGCTGACGAAATATCACAAAGTCAGAAACGTCAACCTTGAGGGAAGACAGCAGCCCCAGCCCTGGAAGCCTGTTTGGTCAGATATCTGATTATTATCCAGATGATTGTCATTTTAACGAAAGCCACTGCCTTTTTAAAACACACAACTGCTATCCAATATTTCATATTATTTCAAATTCCTGACTCAGTACAATTTTAGTAGAAAGACCTGATTCTTCTCAATTTATTTTGGCTTTAAAAAGCTTGACCTGGGGCTTCCCTGGCGGCGCAGTGGTTGAGAGTCCACCTGCCGATGCAGGGGACGCGGGTTCGTGCCCCAGTCCGGGAAGGTCCCACATGCCGCGGAGCGGCTGGGCCCGTGAGCCATGGCCGCCGAGCCTGCGCGTCCGGAGCCTGTGCTCCGCAGCGGGAGAGGCCACAACAGTGAGAGGCCCGCGTACGGCAAATAAATAAATAAATAAATAAATAAAAAAGCTTGACCTGTATCAACTTAAATATTTCATTTTATTCTTCAAAGGCAAATGCTTTGTTTACTAAATATAAATAAAACCTCCAATTCCTCTAAAAGTAAACTGAGAAAAACTGTTTTCTGAGTTCAGAAGCATCATTCTGTCAATAGGTTCAATTTTTTTTTTTTTATGTGAGCACTATATCATTCCCTTCTTATCACAGGCTCCAGCAAAAAGTCAGCACTATCTTGAGATCAACAGGAATGACTTCAAGATGTCCTTTCTTTAAGCAATACCCACCCATGATGCTTATTTTGAAGACTTAAAGACAAAACGTTGGTGGACCACAGATCATCATCTCTTTGGTGTCATTATTTTTCAATTTTCCTACAAAAGAGAAGAACATCTTCCTCGAAATTAAACCGGAAGTAATAAAGCACAACGCTTAAGACGATGGGCTGTCTCCCCAGAACACAGCACACAGCAGGCGCTCAACAAAAGTCTGCTGAAAAGAATGAATGAAACCAGACAGAAATCAACTCTGCTACTTCCTAGATGTGTAGTAATAACGGTATCTTACACTTGTTGAGACCTAATTATGTGCCAGGGACTGCTGTTAGCATTTTACATGTAGTAATTAACTCATGTAATCCTCTGTGGACTCTACGAGTCGGCCACCACTGTTCTTCTCTTTCTAAAGTCACAACTACTGGACAGCAGAGTGTCTGGTCAAGTTGCTTAACTTCTGCAAACCTCAGTTTCTTAGTAGAACTTCTCAGATTAAATTCTGGGAGTTGCTAAAATATATGTGTTCGGGAGAGGGGATATTAGCCACCCAAATTAAAGAACTGGGAAATTCTGAAGTTAGGGTTAAAATTCAAGTGGGAGAATTGTGAGACGATGAAGGGGAAGGTTAACTACTATGTCTTCAATGTGGAAAGTTTACATCCAGTTCTTTCTTCCCTCAGAAGATCGGGATATGTTTGCCCTAGGAGAGAGACACGTGACAAAGCTGAATTCAGTTATGGACTGCGTTAACCTACCAGCCTACCCTCAATTGGACAAAACACCTAGATTTTTTCCCCCTTGTAAAAACAGGTAAATACAGAATTTTAAGGTCTTGGAAGTCCAAAATCCTATGCGTGTATCAGATACAAATGGAAGCTATGACCTGAATACCAGGCATGAATGTGACCATGAGATTTGTAGCAGTAGAAGACCCTACTGAAAAAGAACAAGTGATTCATTCTGTGCTACTATCACACACTTGGGAAACCTGTTTTCCTTCTTCCTGTTTGTAAAATACTCTAGTCACAAATTTTTAAAACATCAACTCCACCTGAATTTCAGCAGAAAAATCCTGGTTTTAATGGCAACTGGTAAATTATCAAGTTACCTGCCTTCTCATCTGCTCAAAACCTTGACCTTGAGGACATTCACCTGATAATATAACACACAGAGCAGGTTCCTATCACTAAATTCAGACGAGTAACTGTTCTCAAGTAGTGAGCCCCTGTCACAACAGCCACTGGTCCAGAGAACCGACAATGGAAACATTTTCAGAAGGATTTACAGGACAGTCAATCCACAAAGGATAGTCACAGTTGCTAATGTTTTGGAAGGGTTCCCACTTGTCACAAGTGTCAAGTCATTCATTACCAACCCCTCCCCCTTGGCAACTCAGCAGAAGAACCAACAGAGACAATGGTCAGGTAGACCAAGTTCAAACTTGCCGTCTCTTCTCGGGCACAGTAAGTTTACTTTCTGTCTCTAAAATGGGGATGATAACTGTCACTTCCGATAGAATTAAATGCCCTAGCATAACAAGTATTTAACAGTACACAGTGAGTGCTCAATATTATTACTTAATGATAATATATCCAACACAAGCTAGCTGCCTCTTGTGTTGGGCCCAGAGGACTTTTATCAAGTTATGGGAGTCTGAGGGGAACCTCCTCTTCCCTCTTCTTTCTGCCAGTGTCCCTGTGCCAGCCTCCAGGACACAGGGTCGCATCCAGAGCCTACAGGAGGCACGGCATGACACTTTCCTGAACACGGACCTTGAGCAAGGCCACCTGCTCCTCTGAGCCTCCTTCTCAAAGTGGTTGCAACACACAAGCCACCCATGTGAAGGTTCCCACCCAGATGTGCCCAACGAGGCCATCTCTCCCCAGGCTCCTGGTCTCAGAAGCTCAGGTCCCAGACCCACAAAAAAGACCAAAGAGAGAATTTGGTTGGGTTTGATCTTTTTTTGTTTTTTTATTTTTTGGTATTATTCTATTGCTTTGTTAATAAAAGCCTGGACAGTTTAGACTAAAAAGTTTACACGAAGTGTTAATACCGCTAAACAGCCAGTAATCACACTGAGTAAGAAGGAGCAAGCATTTTAGAAAGGCCATCAGGTGAACTGAGCTGTTGCTGATTCATATACAATCGAGAAGCAGGCAGCAAAAGGCTATAGGGGGAAGGGTGGGAAATCGATCATTTACGGAAGACCAAATGTAGCGATCAATTATTAAAATTCTCTTTTCTAGGTAGCCCCACAGGCAATGTTTCATGTGATTCTCTGAAGTGGTTACTGACCACCCAGACTGGCTGGAACATAGGACAACTTAATTCCTAGCTCCAAGGGCGTTAATAACCTCTCATTCTTGGTGTACTAGAAAACCAGGGCTCTGACTAGGAACAAAAGCCTTCGCTAACAGCCATCAGCAAAAACAGCCAGAACCTCCATCAAGAATGGATGTTCCTGGGCTTCCCTGGTGGCGCAGTGGTTGAGAGTCCACCTGCCGATGCGGGGAACACGGGTTCGTGCCCCGGTCCGGGAAGATCCCACATGCCATGGAGCAGCTCGGCCCGTGAGCCATGGCTGCTGAGG
>NW_006775771.1:943109-944753 GCF_000442215.2 Lipotes vexillifer | reverse complement strand
AAAAAAAAAAAAAAAAAAAAAAAAAAAGAATGGACATTCCTGACGGATGTTCTCCCAGATGGTTTCAGCCACCTCCGGGGAGGAGGTAGAACAGGAGGTCACCTCAGCCCATTCAGTTAACGGCCTGGCGGGTGTCACCAGGGAGGAGAAAGGATGGAAAGCCATGGAACTCTCTGTGGTGTCTGGCTTTCACACCTTGGAAGATGGCTAAGCACCAACAGGTGGAGGAGGCAGAGTGTCAAGACGGCAGGAGGAACACAGGCTGACAACAGAGCACACACGTGCATGGCCTTCTCCCATCACACAGACTTGCACGCTCTGGTTCCCAGGCCCTGTCCGTGGCTAATGAAGAGATGTGACCAATCGGGGGCTGCAAACTGGGGTCTCAAGGGCCACATCCAGCCGACAGATAGGTTGGTATTTTAAAAGCTGTGCCCACAAGGTATTTCTTTAGAAGGTGAATTTGTAGTTTTCCATATCGAAAAACCGGGGGCTTCCCTGGTGGTGCAGTGGTTAAGAGTCCGCCTGCCAATGCAGGGGACATGGGTTCGAGCCGTGGTCTGGGAAGATCCCACATGCCATGGAGCAACTAAGCCTGTGCACCACAACTACTAAGCCTGTGCTCTAGAGCACGCGAGCCACAACTACTGAGCCCACGTGCCACAACTACTGAAGCCTGTACGCCTAGAGCCCATGCTCCACAAAAGAGAAGCCACAACAATGAGAAGCCTGCACACCGCAACGAAGAGCAGCCCCCACTCGCCACAACTAGAGAAAGCCCACGCGCAGTAACGAGGACCCAACGCAGCCATCAATTAATTAATTAAAAGAAAAACTGGGATATTTATATTAAAAATCTTAGTTTTCTCATTTCTCTTGGAAAATAATGCCTTCAGCAACACCTGCCACACTCTTGGGCGACAACGATCAGAGATGGGGCATTTCCTCGCTAGCTCACCCTAGACCTCACTCTGTCCACTTCTGCCATTAAGTCACCAGCCTAGCCCCAAAGGCACTGGATTCTGCAACCCTGCTGCGACTTCATAAGTAAACCAATAAAGTTATTAGATACGTAGTACATCTTGATTGAAATAATTACTTAAAAATATTGTGTAGCCAAGAGGGATAAAGCCAGAAGACTACGGCATGGCTTCTACCCCCAGGGAGCCCACAGTCATCTACACAGTAGAGACACCTTCCTATAAATAACTGAGTTGTTCCGACTGATGCTCTACCCAAGATATATGTCACAAGAGACCTGAAAATGCAGAGGAGGAGACAATTCTGCAAAAGAAGAGTCATGGGAAGTGTCACAGCTGAGGTGGCACCTGAGCTCAGCCTCATGGAATAAAGGAGGAAATCAAGAATCAGAGAAAAAGCAAGGCAAGACCCTCC
Organism: Lipotes vexillifer; assembly: GCF_000442215.2. Taxonomy (NCBI): domain Eukaryota; kingdom Metazoa; phylum Chordata; class Mammalia; order Artiodactyla; family Lipotidae; genus Lipotes; species Lipotes vexillifer. The sequence goes on along the minus strand of NW_006775771.1, from coordinate 943,358 downwards.
AGGCATAGGAATAACCTCTGAAAACAGAGTGATGTGAACTTTATAAAGAGGGGTGGGTGTGACTTAAGTATAGGCTTGGCGAGGGAGCTACATCAGAACTGGACCATGAAATTCTATAGGAACTTTATCCTATAGAGCCTATGACCCACGGGAAGAATCTAAGATGCTTTAAAGAAGGATCTGATATGATAAAAACTGTTTAGGAAAATAACAGTAGTGGCCTGATGGAGGATGGATTACAGAGGATAA
>NW_006775771.1:940735-943099 GCF_000442215.2 Lipotes vexillifer | reverse complement strand
CGTCACTTTTGTCACACAAGAGTGTCACAAAAGTGTCACTTTTATAACAGTCCAGGTGACAAAGAGGTCATGAATCAAGCAGTGGCTCTGGGTGGAAGCGAACAGAAGGCTTCAGAGGAGGTGAGAGAACGGAGAATTCCTAGTTAAGACCTGCTGGACACGGGTAGGGGAGGAGAGAGGAGCAAAGAGGATGCTGCTCAGGTGTCCACCGGCAGGGTGAGCAAACAAAGTACTCCAATTACGAAGGGAGATGAGAAGGTGAAACAAGGCTTGGGGTGGGGAGTTCTGGAGGAAATAATGAAATTGGTTTTAGGAGAGTGAACAGAAAGCTCTTGGTACCAGAAATTACAAAGGCAGTGGCAGCCAACTTCAGCTTAACTAGGGGTTGGCAAACTGTGGCTTGTGGGTGAAATTCGGGCCACTGCTTGGTTTTGTATGGCCCCCGAGCCGAGAATGTTTATTACATTTCAAAGTAGTTGGGGAAGAAAAATCAAAAGAATATTATGTGACATGTGAAAATTACATGAAATTCACATTTCCATGTCCATAAATAAAGTTTTATTGGAACACAGCCACATTCATTCATTTACGTATTGTTTATCGTGGGCCTCCAGGTACAATGGCAGTTAGTAGTTTCCACAGAGACTGTCTGCCCTCCAAGCCTGTAGTATTTACTACCTATACCTTCACAGAAAATGTGCTGAGCCCTGAAATAAACCATTAGACTGAACGCTCTGAAATTGTTTTTATAGGTCAAAAACAGTCCGATACTGACAATTTCATATCACTACACAAATAAGTGAAGCAAAGAGAGAGATGTACGTTTGGATAGAATTTAATGTGCATCTTGGTGTTACTTATAACGTTAGCTTTGGATATACTTCGCTGCTAGCATTTGGGGGCCATCGTTAGCTCCTGGTTCCCTCACCAGTGTAATTAGATAACTGAAGATTAAAAAACGAACACTGTAGATCAAAAAAAGACATAGTACCGTCCCAAAGATCTCCCTACATAAATATCAAATGAACTTTTAATATAGTAAAGGGTAAAAACCAGAAAGCTGCCATTGGGCACTTCCTTTCAATCAGTCTCAGGGTCCTCTAAGCAAAACCATTGATAACACTAAAGACCAACTTCCACATTTAAATCAGGAAGTCTGCACTCTTGTCAGATTCTGGAGCAATTCCCATACAAGGCCACAGTGCAGTTCTGTGGGGGTCAAGTGAAATCAAAATAAAGGCCTACCCGAAAAGGATTTCGAGTTTGGAAGTTTTGCATTAAATAGAGCAGAAAAGTAACTTTTTTACAGGTTTAGAACAGTGCTACTTGCACATAGCTGTTAGCTCTTATTGGCAATTAAAAAAAAAAAAAGCAATGTGCTTGAGGCCACTACATTGCTAAAGATAAGGTTTTCTTTATTGATTTGACCAGATGTATCAGTACTATCAGCAATGTTAGAGAAATGTATTTTTCAAGACAAAGTGAAAGTCGATTTGAAGCGTGTAACCTAAAAAAAGTGAACTTTAAAAAGCCAGAAACTAATGAAATGAAACCAAAAGATAAAAGGACGCTAATCTCAACAGACATCAAATAAAATACATAAATTTTTAATCAGCAGTTTCCTCAAAAACCCAGATACAATCTTGGTTTTTCCATTGCTCTGGGATAAAGAAAGTTCTGGGCTATCTAGGGCTCTGATATTTTCCTTTTTAACCTTAAAGCAACACAAGACGAATAAATTTACACAAAAGAGGACTGTTTGGTGGTAAGGACACTCTAAATTGGGATTTCTGAGTTCCTGGTTTAGAAAAGATCTTTAAAAATGTGCTCTGTCCTTCATTGGAGAGGTGAAGGCCACTCGTCCACTTTCCTTAAACACGCCGGCTGTGCCCCTAAACACACAACAGAGCAGGATGCACCTGGTGGGGTGCAGGCAGGCAGATTTCTGTTGGAAATTTAGGAGGCAGTTGGGTAAAGCCCTTAAGAGCAGAGAGACTCTGGAACCAGATTCCCCAGGTCTAAAGGCTGGGTCAGCCAGAAAGTAGCGGCAGGACTTTCAGTAAGCTACTTTATCTCCCTGTGCCTCTGTTTCTTATCAGTAAGACAGGAACAATGAGCAGTACTTTCCTCACAGGGTACTTGTCTGACTGTTGGAAAACAGAACCGTTTAAAGTGCTTTCCATCTAACGACTGAGTGAATGCCTGTAACCCTAAACGCTAGAGAGGTGCGTCATGATCCTCCATTTTATTGATCCCACCAGTATCATACGGAAAAAGACTCAGTTAAAGGTCCTAGACTAGCCCTTCTATTTTCTCAGCAGAGTCACTGAAGTTTTAAACAATGTATTGTGTTCACACCAGCGA
>NW_006775771.1:934110-940719 GCF_000442215.2 Lipotes vexillifer | reverse complement strand
ACGCTCTTGTAATTAGTTGCACAACCGCCTATAAATAGAACACAGGTACTGCAGGAAGGAATTGTGACATGTCATATGGTTTCAGCACTCCAACATTTTTTGTTCTGAGCAAGTACATTATTACTACAAATGTATATTAAGAACAATAATTAATTTTCCCCTCATTACTTCAGTCGTCGTTTTTAAAAAACACATTTATTTTAACTAAAAATAATCTGCTTTGGAAAATCTTCAGCCTTGTGTTAACTAACCTGTAGAGAAAGTCTGTTTTGTTTCCAGATTAAAGCCTGAACAACAACAAAATAGTCCTTTGAAAGCTGATTTTTATCTGATCCAACATTTCTACCTTTGTGCCCAGACCCATGACACAGCTCAGTTAATAAACCAAGACTCCCTAATTTACAAGGAAAAGAACATGCTAGTTTAACCCTTGAGGCCCTAGAAGGGCCAAATTTGGGTTCCATTTTAGGAAAACTGATCTCCCCACCCTCAAAAAGCTAGAAAGTACCACGAGACTTGGCTATGGCCTTGAAGGAGACAAACACACTGACAAGAATGTCAACTGTTTAAAACTGGATGCCCAATACCACCCCATTATTTCAATTAGTTAAAGATAGATATGCTTCCTAATGCTGGATGTTGATTTTGGTTATGTTTTCCCACATCTCAAGTCACACAGCAGGGAGCAGGCACTCAATAAGTTAGTTGAATGAACAAAGGAACTCATATTCTCTCCATAACATCAATGGGGGCACTAGAATAATGAATGAGTTCTAAGCCTGCCTATTTGTTTCTAAAAGCTTAAAATATTTTTATGGGGGGGCGGGGACTTCCCTGGTGGTCCAGTGGTTATTAACGGACTCTGCACTTTCAATGCCGAGGGCATGGGTTTGATCCCTGCTTGGGGAAAGAAGATCCCGCAAGCTGCAGGGAACAGCCACAAAATATGTATATGTTTTCTTCATGAGGGTGATCCCTCAGATCAATTCATGGAAAATAAATCTATGTTCCAAAGAAAAAAGTTATTTACTTATGAGTGGTCATGAGAGCAAGACATGTAAAGTGAGCCCCAAACATCTCCAGCAGAGAAGTGGCTGATAAACCAGAGCACCTAGGGCACCTCTAGGTAGAATCTTAATCTGAGCTCTACTGCTGGTCTCCCCTCATAACCAAGTGATTGCTGTGATGAGAAAATCTTTTGAGAAAAACAACTTTTGCTTTTCTGAGTTGTTGCCTAGGCATTTTACAGTTTGGTAACCCTGCTCACATCCAGTCTGGACATTTAGATGAGGACTTGAGTTTAGGATGCCCATCCTAAGTTCGCACTTTGCTTGTCCCAGGGCAGTTTTGAAATCAACCACTTAGAGTTAAGCCCAAGGAAAGTGGATATACAAGTGGATATATGTATATGCGTAACCGATTCACTGTGTTGTATACCAGAAACTAACACAACATTGTAAATCAACTCCACGCCAATAAAAATGTTTTAGAAACAGTTCCTCCACCCCAACCACTATTTTTTTGGGGGGGTGGGGTACACGGGCCTCTCACTGTTGTGGCCTCTCCCGTTGCAGAGCACAGGCTCCGGACGCGCAGGCTCAGCGGCCATGGCTCACGGGCCCAGCCACTCCATAGCATGCGGGATCTTCCCGGACCGAGGCATGAACCCGTATCCCCTGCATCGGCAGGCGGACTCTCAACCACTGCGCCACCAGGTAAGCCCCCACCCCAACCACTTTATGAGTACAGCTGGCCCTCCTTATCTGCGGATGTGAAACCTACAAATACTGAGGGTAGGCTGTATTCATTGTACAACGTCATTTTACATCAGGGACTTGAGCATCCACAGAGCTTGGAACCCGTGGGGGCTCCTGGAATGAATCCCCCAGGGATATCCAGGAGTGATTGTCATAGATGCTTGCTACCTTGCTCTATCTCCTGCTTGCTGCTGACCTGGGACAGAGAGCTGCCCTTCCCCCGGCTCATGGCACCCCCTCGATTCTGGAATCTGTAAATTACTAATCTTGTGACTGTACGTCCTTTGTATGGGTGTATTAAAACTGTGTCTTCCATCAAAACGACCTGGGGGTTTCACTTCCCCAAAATGGGAGTTGGATGCTGAGGGAGCCACTGGCCACCCCCGTGTGGGTGGCTTTTGCCACCTCCTTCTGCTGGTCACAATCTGCATATTCTTTTTTTATTATTAATTTATTAATTTATTTATTTATTTTTGGCTGCTTTGGGTCTTCGTTGCTGTGCGCGGCTTTCTCTAGTTGAGGTGAGCGGGGTCCACTCTTCGTTGCTGTGCGCTGACTTCTCATTGAGGTGGCTTCTCTTGTTGAGGAACACGGGCTCTAGGCACGCAGGCTTCAGCAGTTGCGGCACGTGGGCTCAGTAGTTGTGGCTCGTGGGCTCTAGAGCGCAGGCTCAGTCGTTGCGGTGCACAGGCTTAGCTGCTCGGCGGTATGTGGGATCTTCCTGCACCAGGGAAGCCCAATCTGCATATTCTTAATTCAGCACACTAGCTTGGCTTCTCAGCTCACTCGCTCTGTTAGCAGGGACAGCCTACACCAAGGTGGCCTTGGCCAGGATGGCCGAGCAGGAGGGAAATTCCAGAGGCCCAAGGGGGAGCCGGAGGCAGCAGAAAGGCAATTCTGACACTATGAGAAGCTGCCCAGCAATGCAATGAGTTACATCAGAAAGCAGGAGTCCCCTTCACTGGAAACGTCCAAAAGCCGGTGGCTCACCTTTCAGAGGTACTCTGAGGATCTCTGCTTGAAAGGGAATTTCTAAGAATTCTTTTCTACTGTTGAGTCTGTATCTGTCCCTGTCCCCACCTCCAGTTAGTGGGAAATCTTAAACTGCTTTTTGAGCCAAAATTAATTTATTATGGAACATGGTGTACAGCCATTCTAAGATAATCCTCTGATACCCAGTAAACCATATTTGACATATAGCAAGTCTCTATACAATAGGAATGTGATTAACTCAAACTTCCTCTCCCCAGTAGCCCTTATGTGGGGATGAGCAAGGGAGCCTCAAAGGCTGCTGTTCCCTGGGACTCCCATTTGGTTTTCCTTCCTACCAAGCTTGCTCTGGGAGATCTCTATTCCCAAGGCTGCCCTGAAGATGGAAACAGTAAGCACTGCCATGTTCATATATACAGTACTGGTCTCTGGGGTGTCTGACGTGCATTTCTGAATGCCTTCAGGATACCTGCATCTGCATCTTGTGTACATTCAAGCTGACCAAACCTGCATGAATTTTCTGCTTCTTTCTGCTGTCTACCTCTGTCTCAAATACCATCCTTGTGGTGTTCCTGTCTTAGTGGACCAAGAATTCCGAAGAATGCCCCTGTCCTCCTAGCTTCTTACTCTCACCCACATCTAGTCCCTCAGCCTGTCGATTCTACCTCACAGCTATGACTTAGATCCCCCAACTCCCATGCCTGGTTCAGGCGCTCATAGCATCCTCTGGGCACCACTGCAGAAACCTCCCAACCGGTTGGCCCTCCCCCAGTAAATCCTGTAGAGCATGCCAAGACTTAGAGTTCTCAACCATGAATATGGCCAAGTCTCCCCCATGCTCCAGGTCCTTCAAATGGACTCTGAAGATTTCAGGGTAAAATATAAACTCCTTAGTTTGCCATACAAGGGTCTTCATGGTTGGCCCCATCCATATCCTCAGCTTTCCCATCTGTTCTCACGTCTTATTCTCAGCCATAAAAGCCATCCTGTGGCTTACAGAAAGCAGTGTTGCTGCATGCCACAATTTCCTCCCACGTGCCTTTTCCTCCACCTGGAATGATCTATCTTCCTTTTGCCTGACAAATCTCCACCCCACCCCCAGCCTTCAACACTCAGTTTAAGGACCACATCACCCTAAGGCTGCTTCACATGCATTTCTATACTGTAATTCTTAAACACTGCAATGTAGCCATTAAGTAGTGCAGTGGTTAAAATGAAGGAAATTACCAGAAACTAGGGCTAGTTTCCTAGCTCTGCCACTTACTAGTTGTGTGACTTGGGTAAGTTAATTAACCTTCCTAAAACTCAGTTTCTCTAACTATAAAATTGGGCTACTTTGAGGACTATGAGAAAATGAATAAATGTAAAGTACTTGGCAAAGACCTGGCAGAGACATGGTTCACCTGTCCAGACCCACTTTCTTCTAGACATTGTCTTTCCTTCCTACCCTCCTCCATCCCCCTCATAGAATTGTTCCCTGGTCACACATGATTGGTCTAGGGATGGCCACTTGACTGTAGGTGAGCCAATTAGGGCCCTTCCATGAAAAATGAAAGAAAAAAGGTAGAGGAGATAGAGCGAAGAGAGAGAGAGAGAGAGAGAGACAAAGGAGAAATGAAGCATTATTTAACAGTACATATTAGAAATAAAGAGAATATCGGGACTTCCCTGGTGGTGAGGTAGTTAAGAATCTGCCTGCCAATGCAGGGGACACGGGTTCAAGCCCTGGTCCGGGAAGATCCTACATGCTGCAGAGCAACTAAGCCCATGCGCCACAACTACTGAGCCTGTGCTCTAGAGCCCGCGTGCCACAACTACTGAAGCCCGCACACCTAGAGCCCATGCTCTGCAGCAAGAGAAGCCACCACAATGAGAAGCCCGCGCACCACAATGAAGAGTAGCCCCTGCTCAACGCAACTAGAGAAAGCCTGCGTGTAGCAATGAAGACCCAATGCAGCCAAAAAATTATTAATTATTTTTTTTTAAAAAGAGTATCAGTGGAGTTTGAGTCCCTAGACCAAGACTCCCTATACCTAGCTGTTCCCAAGACTCATTTATTCCTCAAATATTAGGGTAACCCCAATATCCTATAGCAAATTCCCCTTGGGTGGCTGTCAATTACCAGTTAAGGAGTCTAACAACACCCAGCACTCATACATACTCACTTGTACTATTATTATAGTAATAATTAAGTACTATGAAGGGAGAAGTAGAATCTTATTTGATTTTGTATTCTCAGAGACTACTGTAGTGTCTCATATACAGCAGGTAGTCAAATAGCTAGAATGAAATATTTGTTGACTTAAGGGAAGAAATAGTAACTTGGGGTTAAAATTCTTATCACAAGCTCAAGAATCTCTAGATACCTATCCTAAGCAGTAAAAGAGAAACTAAAAAACTAAAAATAAAAAACAGCAAAAATTTGACAAGTTATGACCAAAAAGAGACATTGAGATACAATTCTGGGAACCTCTGGTCAGGCATATTTAGTCTCTGAATATCTTTAACTTGTTATCAATTGAGCTAACTCAGTGTTTATTGAGAAGACTTTTTTTTTTAAAGCCGCATTCTATGAATAAATGCTAAACTAATGTAGATAACTATTCCTGACGTTTACCATCAGGAGACAGTAGGATGTTTAATTATAAGAAATTCAGCAAACGAGAACTAATCACCACTCCAAACCATGACCCTGGGACACAGAGGTACTTACATAAGTCTCAAAAATTGTTGGAAATTCCACAGACTCGAAATGAGGTAACTGTTTACCTTCCTTACTGCATTTCAATCTAGAGATTAAAATAGATCTCATTGTTGCAGAATCCTGGCTGTAGTAAGAAATAGGCTCCAAATGGCTGAGAATGAATTTTAATAGCGGAACCAGGAGCATGAGAGGAAATCAGGAGGAAGAATTTTTCTTCATAAAAAGGGCCATGAGGGTAATTTTCATTTCATTACCTTTCTAAATTGCATAATTTCATAAGCTGGTTGTAACATATCCTTTCTGCATTGACATGAAATATGAATTAATCAGTAAATAATAAAAGCAGTACACAATTCTCACATTCTACATTTTCAAAACACTTTCTAACTAATTAATGCATTCCTAAAGGGCTACAGTTCAAAAGTGTGTGAATAAGACAACTGATTGACTCAATATATGTTTTTGTTTGTTTGTTTGTTTTTGCAGTACACGGGCCTCTCACTGTTGTGGCGTCTCCCATTGCGGCACAGGCTCTCCGGACGCGCAGGCTCAGCGGCCGTGGCTCACGGGCCCAGCCGCTCTGCGGCATGTGGGATCTTCCCGGACCGGGGCACAAAGCCATGTCCCCGGCATCGGCAGGCCGACTCTCAACCACTGCACCACCAGGGAAGCCCCCAATATACGTTTTGACCAAAACAACATTAGACCCATTTACAGGCTTACCTGGAAATTTAACTAAACGATAAGGCACAATACTGAATAACCACTAATACAATTTATGACAGTTTCCATGGAAAAGTACATTTAGAATACCAATCTCTGTTGTTTATAATGTTTTTCAAACTTTTATGTGCCTACAAGTCACCTGGAGGACTTCTGAAAACATGGGTCCCACAGCAAGAGATTCTGAATCAGCAGATATAAGGTAGGACCAAGAAAAGTTCCCAAGTGGGCATGATGTTTCTGGTTTACTGATGACACTGAGTAGCACTGGCCTAGATAAAACACAGTCGCTTTGAGTTGGCCATTCCCTCCAGTGAGGGAATGAGGCACCCTCAGCCTCGTGCCACTAAGCTAAAGAATAGTATGCTAGGGCTTCCCTGGTGGCGCAGTGCTTGAGAGTCCGCCTGCCGATGCAGGAGACGCGGGTTCGTGCCC
>NW_006775771.1:901602-933865 GCF_000442215.2 Lipotes vexillifer | reverse complement strand
AAAAAAAAAAAAAAAAAAAAAGAATAGTATGCTACTTTATAAGCCTCTGGTGCTGGTTAGTACTGCTAGAGTCAGAAGCTCAAGAAGCTTCCAGAGATGGAAAGGAAGAACCCAGTGAGGCATGGACTTCTGATGGCAGGAACATAAACTTGACGGGGAAGGGGTCAGTCACTGTGTGTGGCAGGAGCTTGACTAGGGCAGTGGGGACTCCCCATGAAGGAGATGAGAATGAGTCCTGGGAGGGCTCGATGGGGTCACTAGCTGCAGAGGAAGAGAGTTTGGGTACCACGCCTGGGACTCATTCATGTTAGCAATAAAAAAGAAATGGGAAGAGGGGGGAGGGGGAGGGAAAGGCAAGACACAGGAAGACTGTTTCCAATGGTGGAAGTGGCTGCAAAACAAAGGGGTGGAGGCCATGCTGATTGTTTAGCATATCCAGTCTGGGAGGTCAATTACCATCTGGACCAACTATCCTCCTATCAAAGATAATTATACACTGTCTCTAATCCAAATTATTAACTACAAGATACTTTCTACTGTTAAGAAAAATGACTAGGGACCTCCCTGGTGGTGCAGTGGTTAAGAATCCACCTGCCAATGCAGGGGACATGGGTTCGATCCCTGGTCCAGGAAGATCCCACATGCCCGTGTGCCACAACTACTGAGCGCGCATGCCACAACTACTGAAACCCGCGCGCCTAGAGCCCGAGCTCTGCAACAAAAGAAGCCACCGCACTGAGAAGACCGTGCACCACAACAAAGCGTAATCCCAGTTCGCCGTAACTAGAGAAAGCCCATGCACGGCAACAAAGACCCAATGCGGCCAAAAGTTAATTAATTAATTAATAACAATTAAAAAAAAAAAAACAGTGACGCTCAGGGGAAAAAAATAGAAAAATGACTAATATAACACTTGTTAAGACTTTATAATTATACATTATCTCTTTTGAGCCTCCCAAAAATAAGATAGATGGGAGAGGTATTATTTGTCCCATTTTATAAAAATTGAATCCAGAAAGTTGACTAACCCAGGTTCAGACAGCTATCAAGAGATAAATCCAGACTCAGATCCCCACCTGATTCTAAAGTCTAAACCTCACCACTCCCTACACTGCAGAGAAAGGAAGCTGAGAACGTTTGCAGATTCAGGAGAAAAATTCAAGGTCAGCTGATATCACAGAAGCCAAGGAAGCGAGGATTTAAGAAGGCAAAGTGTCAGGTGCCAGGAGAAGTTTAAGTATCTACTAGATCTGGCAATTAAGAGGTTATTCAGGGCCACTGGTAAGGACTATAAAATCCAAAGTACTAAAATCCTCTCCCCTCCCAGAGAAAGGAGAGCTTTAAGGTAATACAGTACACTGAGAGTGAATGGACTAGTTCCAGGGAAGTTCTTCACTTGTCGGCTTGTTTTTATGAATAAGCTGGGAAAAGAAATTAAAATATCATCCATACCTCTCCATAAATAGACTTTAGCTCTAATCCAAAGGTGACCTGCTTAAATAACTGCTCTAAAGTCTCCCACAAATTCCTAAATACGTAAATAACAATTTATAGAGTAACTGAACAATAACTGACACCTTTTCAGTTGGCTCCAAACTCCAACACTGTATAGACATTCCAAAAATTTAATGTATGTGTTTTTGTAGTCAAAGACTTACTGATAATTTACACTTTTAAGCTCTCATATTATTCTTTAAAAACTCTGATAACTTCTGGTAAACAGAGATTTTAATGATCGTTTCATGAACAGAAGTTTTTTTTGCTGCTTTTTAAAAAGATCTATACCATTACTGTGATCTCCAGGATACAGAAATGGAAAAAAGCAATATTATATTGTCTTTTTTAATAAGAAAAGAGAAAATAAGAACACAAATAAAAGCACTGAAAGAATAAACTAGAAACTAATAAAAACAGATACCTATGGGGTTATGTGTGGGAGGGATGGGGTGAAGAAAGGAATGGAACCTAGACTGTTTAAAGTACATGTATCTTTTTTAAAAAATAATTTTGACTTTTGAAAATTAAATGAAAAATAAACAAACAAACAAACAAAAACCCTCATACCCCATAGTTGAAAACAAATTCAAACTAACTACTAATTCGGTAATCTAATCATATGGGTTGTTAAAAGTCGCTTTGGAAGAACTGTGGGGATATAATCTAAAGAGGAAAAAGGACAAAAAAATATTAAAATTCGCTCAGTGGTTTTACTGTTAGCAGAAATATTGGTATTGAAAATTTGAAACTATGGATTATTAGGATATAGGAAACATCAAATGTTATTTATTAAGACCTAAGATTTTTAATATGAGGCAGTAAATAAGTTAAATCCAAGTTAAGAAAAACCTTATAATGTTAAATTTGAGCTGGAAAAAAAATAGAATTTCTATTGTTGAAACACATATATTTCATAACTCTGTCTACTTGCAAAGGTCTGGAAGCAATGATACTGCAGGAGAGTGAGAACTCTGTGCACCCAGACATTGGTTTCTAAACCCCTTTCCCACTGAAAGAAACCTGACCTCTTTGGGTAAATGGCTGGTTGCTAATAGAAGACAATGAAAGTACACAGTGAATCAGAGGTAGCTTTTTGGACTAGAAAGCACAGAAGCACTTAAAGATAATACGGGGCTTCCTTGGTGGCGCAGTGGTTGAGAGTCCACCTGCCGATGCAGGGGACGCGGGTTCCTGTCCCGGTCCGGGAAGATCCCACATGCCACGGAGCGGCTGGGCCCGTGGGCCAGGGCCGCTGAGCCTCCGCGTCCAGAGCCTGTGCTCCGCAACGGGAGAGGCCACAACAGTGAGACGCCCACGTACCGCAAAAAAAATAAAAATAAAAATAAATTAATTAAAATAAATAAATTTTAAAAAAACGTTATGATGATGGCTCGACACAGATTCAGTCATTTCTGGTCTGGGTTCAATGCCCAGTGCATGTCGAGTTTTATTTAGGTCCCTTCATGCTGAAGTTCAAACTCATTATGTTGCTGCCACTGAAGGTCCTCCTCAACCTTCTCTTTTCCAAATTAGACCACCTTTGCTTGCTCCTTGTACTTTCCCCCCACACCCCTCCGAACGCTATACAAAACATTTATTATACTGGGCAGATAACATCTTACTGTTCTTATTTGAATGCATGCCTAGCTCCCTTTGTGAGGGTTTCACCAGGGCAGGCATGAATCCAACAAGGCACTCTGCATAAACAAAGTGTTTAGATAATGAGTACTGAATATATATACCTTCATCCATTTGTCATGAGTCTTCAAACTCCTTTTTTGGCTCTCTCTTTTTTTTTTTTTTTGCGGTACGCGGGCCTCTCACTGTTGTGGCCTCTCCCGTTGCAGAGCACAGGCTCCGGACGCGCAGGCTCAGCGGCCATGGCTCACGGGCCCAGCTGCTCCACGGCATGCGGGAGCTTCCCGGACTGGAGCACGAACCCGTGTCCCCTGCATCGGCAGGCGGACTCTCAACCACTGCGCCACCAGGGAAGCCCTTGGCTCTCATTTGACCTATCTTTAAAAAAAAATCCCAGTATACATTTGCTATAGATCCCCAAGTGGACATTACCCTCATGGAAAATAATTACTAATCTTTTAAATTAGTTTTTCTAATAAAACGTAAAACAGGGCTTCCCTGGTGGCGCAGTGGTTGAGAGTCCGCCTGCCGATGCAGGGCACACGGGGTCGTGCCCCGGTCCGGAAGGATCCCACATGCCGCGGAGCGGCTGGGCCCGTGAGCCATGGCCGCTGAGCCCGCGCGTCCGGAGCCTGTGCTCTGCAACGGGAGAGGCCACAACAGTGAGAGGCCCGCGTACCGCAAAAAAAAATAAGAAGAAGAAGAAACTAACAAAACAGGCACACACTTCAAGGTCAATTAAATTGATGCTGGTGGGAAACTGTAGCTGGGCCTCTGGAAGTGATTTGGATGAACTGTTTCAACTTTCAGATGAGGAAACTGAATTACAGAAAATTGTCCAATTTGTTAAAGATCACATGACCCTAACCCTGATTATGAAGTGTTGAATCCCTGTCTAATGCTATACCTACAACTCACTGTTGAGAGGTTTGTCAGGCCTCACGCTCCTTCGAAACGTAAAGGTTACATTTACAACAAAACCATAAGCCCTGCTTCTAAAGGATTATGTTCCAACACCCCCCTTCTCCAATTCACAGCAGCCTGAACTGTTGCTAAGTTTCCTGGCCAGGACACCAACAGGTATGAACCTAGAGGTGGGAAAATAGAACCGTACCACCTCTGGTTAACTAGTGTTTCATCATTTACCCAGCCCTTCCACATACATCATCTCAATTAACCCTCCAACTCCCTGCCAAACTGGAAGAGTAGGCATGACACCTCTATTTTTTCCACATAAGGAAACTGAGTCTCAGGTCTACCTAATCACAACAAAATGCAACATGGAGATATGGGGATATATGTATACATATAGCTGATTCACTGTGTTATAAAGCAGAAACTAACACACCATTGTAAAGCAATTATACTCCAATAAAGATGTTTTTTAAAAAAATGCAACATGACTAAGATGACATTGGAAACTTACTAAGACTTCGTGCCCCGGTCCGGAAGGATCCCACATGCCGCGGAGCGGCTGGGCCCGTGAGCCATGGCCGCTGAGCCCGCGCGTCCGGAGCCTGTGCTCTGCAACGGGAGAGGCCACAACAGTGAGAGGCCCGCGTACCGCAAAAAAAAATAAGAAGAAGAAGAAACTAACAAAACAGGCACACACTTCAAGGTCAATTAAATTGATGCTGGTGGGAAACTGTAGCTGGGCCTCTGGAAGTGATTTGGATGAACTGTTTCAACTTTCAGATGAGGAAACTGAATTACAGAAAATTGTCCAATTTGTTAAAGATCACATGACCCTAACCCTGATTATGAAGTGTTGAATCCCTGTCTAATGCTATACCTACAACTCACTGTTGAGAGGTTTGTCAGGCCTCACGCTCCTTCGAAACGTAAAGGTTACATTTACAACAAAACCATAAGCCCTGCTTCTAAAGGATTATGTTCCAACACCCCCCTTCTCCAATTCACAGCAGCCTGAACTGTTGCTAAGTTTCCTGGCCAGGACACCAACAGGTATGAACCTAGAGGTGGGAAAATAGAACCGTACCACCTCTGGTTAACTAGTGTTTCATCATTTACCCAGCCCTTCCACATACATCATCTCAATTAACCCTCCAACTCCCTGCCAAACTGGAAGAGTAGGCATGACACCTCTATTTTTTCCACATAAGGAAACTGAGTCTCAGGTCTACCTAATCACAACAAAATGCAACATGGAGATATGGGGATATATGTATACATATAGCTGATTCACTGTGTTATAAAGCAGAAACTAACACACCATTGTAAAGCAATTATACTCCAATAAAGATGTTTTTTAAAAAAATGCAACATGACTAAGATGACATTGGAAACTTACTAAGACAGGTGGTGAGGTTTGTGAAGAACACCACCAATTTAAAAATCGAACTAGGGACTTCCCTGGCAGTCCAGTGGTGAAGACTGCCATGCTTCCACTGCAGGGGGGATGGGTTCCATCCGTGGTTGGGCAACTAGGATCCTGCATGCTGTGCAGCGCGGCCAAAAAAAAAAAAAAAAAAAAAAATCAAACTAGACTAGGTTAAAATCCCACCTTACCCCACCTTGCAAAAGAAGCTATGAGCCTCATTTCTCATCTCTCTCCTCTGTGAATTGGGGCTGCTAGAACCACCTTCCTCCCAGGCTTTTATAAGGATTAGACAGAACTTCTGCAAAGCACCTGGGCCAGTAGCATCTTGCATGGAGTTCAGGCTGTCATTAGGAAGCACTAAAATGAAACATTTGCTGCTTCGCCTTCTCCACTTGTGAAATTGTTTCTGGCTGTATTGACTTCGTGACTATTTTTTTTTTTCCTACAGGTAAAGCAGGTAACTTCTAATGAAATGGGTGAACTCCAAAATGGAAATTATAAGACTACAAAAGATTTCCTTTCCCCCACCGCCCGCCCCTGTGACTACTTTTTATGAGTAGTTTTCTCCTCCCAGGGCATTACAGACTTTGTATATTCAAATACAGGTCTTTTTACTCTCCATCTCACTCTGAAGAGTAGCTATTTTAATTCCAGAAGAGAAACCATATGGTTGTAGCAGAAGAGGCAGATGAGGAAGTGAACCCTCACTGCTAAGACTTCCTGGAAGGAAGGTCTCATTTTCCTTAGAGCAGGGCACAGACCCAAATGCTTCCCGGGCCAGAATGGTGCATCTAGGGCATAGTGGTGCTTGCAGCAAACTGATGAGCATGTGTCCTGCTAAAGGCGGGCAGCCTGAGCCCAGCTCCAGCTGATTATGGGAATACGGCTCAGTATTGCCAAGTCTTCTGGCATTTTAAGAGAAGCCAAGAATCTACGTTACAGAAATTTTCTAGATTTTGAAAACACTGTGTGGGCCAAATAAAATACACTTATTAGCAAGTGGGATCCATGGGTCACCAACGTTTCTGATTGTTGCCTCAAAGCCTTCTGAGGTACACCAAACTACAGAGAAACTCTGCTCTGGAGTTTTCTACCTGGAAATGTGGTCAGAAATTAAAGAACATGAAACGCCTAGAGAGTGGGCTGCTGAGATAAAAAGAATGAAAACTTAATGAAAATCCACTGGAAATTAGGCAGATCAGGAAATCAGGGGATAGGATTAAAGACGGCTGCTGGCCACACATGCTGCCCCCAGGAGAGGGCACAGGCTCTTGTGGTCAGAGGGTGACAGTGATGAGAAGGCAGTGAGAGTTTTTCATTGGAAGATAACAACCTTTGAGAGAGGTTTTTTGCACAAAAGCACAGATATAAGGGCTTCTGACCATATACAACATAAATAAACGTGAATGTCTGAGAGTGGCAAACTGGTGTGAAAACTTCTGAGCCCTACACCCAAGACTTCAAGGCTTTCAGATACCTGAATGATGATGATCTTTAGGCCTCTAACAAAGAGTTTTTGATAAAACCACTCACGCCTTTTAAAATATTTCTGTGAGGGCAAAACTGCAAGGAACCTGGAATAAAAAGAAAAGTAAAAAACCTAGCAAGCTTGATGTACAGCTTTCATAAATATGTACAGACAGCTACCTTCCCTTATGAAATAAATCTACTGGTAATAAAGAAAGTCAGCCACATCATGATTTTCTGTAGAACCATTTGACCCAAGAAAAAGTCAAAAGTGTGCTGAGAAAAACCATTAGTCAGAGATTTCCATCATTCTCTCCTATATAAAAGGCAGAGGTATAGTAAAGCGCCAGTTTATCCTTTATTGTTAATTTAACACACATCATTTCAATCTTTTGAAAGTGCTTTAGTGAAAATTCAGTAGTTTTCTTAATGAAGATATTTTGTTCTGCAAGGTAGAACAGTGTCATACAACCCTAAGAATTACTCTAAGTACTTTAAATTCATTGAAATTACATTATACAAAATGGGTTCCACCTACAGAGCTGTTTAAATAAAGATAATTATAACTCCAACCATTCTGTTATTCACATATGTGTACTGTATAACCCAAATATTCCTATTCAGAGATACTCATTTAAAATGAGAAGGGGTTTCTAATTCTATGGCTAAATTGCTGATCAGATGCATTCGGTTTCTCAGAGACAAATACTCAAGTGATTCACGTTCATACTTGAAGAAACGTATCCATTACATGAACACTCTCTGAAAGAAAACAAACGTGTAAATGATATTGTTATTCTCTATAAACCTAAATATGGAAATTTGTAGATTTGCTTGTTAAGTAAAAATTAATCTGGCCCTAGAGGATTATTGCTACTGTTGGTACAGTTGTTCTGAGTCATAGCTTCAGTCAAAATGAATGAAAAAGGAGAACTAAGGACCAAGATTTGGGGAAAGAAACAGCTGTAATTTTAAATCTGGAAAAGAGTTCCGGGATATTTTTTCTTTGGACAGAGAAAGGAAAGAGAGTCAACAGATGATGACAAGGTCATTGCCTAATCAGCCAATAGAATTCATGGATCCTAAAATACAATCCCAAAGCTTTTCTCCCTATTGAGGCCCCTGATAAAAACTGACAAAACAATACACCTAACTGTGGGACACAGGGTCTTTTCTCACTCCATTCATACGCATCAACGTTATAATCTCATTTTCCACACTCATCTGCCAGGGGACATTTGGCGAGGTCTGGAGACATTTTGGTTCTAACAACCAGGGAAAGGAATACTGCTGGTATCTAATGGGAGAGGCCTGAGATGCTGTTAAACATTCTACAGTGCACAGGACAGTTCCCTAAACAAATAACTATCCCACCCAAAATGTCAACAGTGCCAAGGTTCACAAACCCTGGTCTAGAAGCAATAAGAGGTGGGCATTTCTTCTACAGAGCAAGTTTGCATTAAGAAAGTTGGATATGGCATTCCTTTTGAAGCACGGTACACAATTTGTAGAACAAGGACCAATACGGTTTTTGTTTTGTTTTGTTTCGTTTTTTTTTAAATCAGGAACAGGCATTACACTTGAAGAAATAAGGTAATGCAAACCTAGAGTGGCTGGCCACTCAAGTGACAGTCTCACGTACACAACTAGGATTTGCTCTAAACATCTGGTTTTGTCTGTTCGTACCTGCCACTCAGAACTTGTTCAATGATTCTTCTTGTCAGTTTAGATCGACCAATTTATTTTTACATTGCAATAACAAAATACACTTAGAATTATGTGAAAACATTTTTTCTTACTGAAATTCATGTAGGAAAATTAATTTTGAAGGTTAAAACCTCTTTAGCCCTTGACCCTCTTCTTTTCCTATTGAGAAACAATTTCTCAAAACAAAGTAACCGTTCTTAAAACCAGAATTATCGTGCAATAGTGGAACAGATTTATGTACCCTGGTGCAATACGGGTAAAATAATTTTGTGTTGTACTGAGAAATAGGTTTTGAATGTGCAACTCAAGAAAGTTCAGCTAACAAGAAAAGGTGCATATTGTAGTCAACTGTCACCCCTACAGGACCTTTGAAAATAATTTCTAAGCCTAAAAAGCCTCAGTAGAATATTTTAAGATGATTTTTTTTTTTTTTTTTTGCAGTACACGGGCCTCTCACTCTTGTGGCCTCTCCCGTTGCGGAGCACAGGCTCCGGATGCGCAGGCTCAGCGGCCACGGCTCACGGGCCCAGCCACTCCGCGGCATGTGGGATCTTCCCGGACCGGGGCACGAACCCGTGTCCCCTGCATCGGCAGGCGGACTCTCAACCACTGTGCCACCAGGGAAGCCCTAAGATGATTTTTTAAAAAGCTAAACTTTAAGATGATAATTTGAACACTCTTAACAGGAAATCATAAACTTTCATAGTACAAAGTATTTGGCGACATGGTGATCATCTTTCAGAAAAATGCCCACTCCTCATTCAGGTGAAATGACTGTTCTCTCAGCAGAGGGGAAGAACGCCGGCCAAATCTTACGGATGATTACTTCTCCTTTTGTTCATTTTCTTCAGTTAAGATTGCCTGTCACTAGGGAGGGCCTCTGAAGAAGCCCCTTCTGACAAGGTGACATCGTCTCAGCTTATTTAGAAGCCTGAGAAGGGTCTGGTCCCAGCCCTTCACAGAGACTTCACCCAACCTAATTTGCTGCCCAGAATGACTCCTCTGCCAAAGCCAGCCGGCCTCCACCCATCCCACAAACTGCCAGCCCGAGACCCAGGTATTATTCATGCAGCTTCTCTCCCCCATTCCTCCCACTTACAGAGCCTTCCCCTCTTCTGTTGCTCTAGTCCAATCCCACACACCCTTTAGGGTTCAGCTTCTGTTTTAAACCTCCCTCCTTCCAAACCTTCCCACGTGAATCTCATCCTCATTGGAATTCCTCCTGCATCCCTCTAGATCACTTAATCTGGAACTTTATCATTTCTTTCCTCTCTGGTTGTTAAAGACCTCACTTCTAATAGCTATCTCTCTCCAGTTGCAGATAAAAATGAAAAAACACATTTTTCAAACTCCCTATAAAGTACAGCGGAAAACCTCAATTGTTCTTAACCAGGAGTAACTGTCTCATATATAAGGAATGGAAGAGGGTTGGACTAGGGTAGTCACAGTCACTACTGGGCCACAGCTTATCTTATAAATCTTCTAAACTTCCTACTCAGCACTAGAACTTTTTTTCATTAAGTATTTAAGTAGGCCAAAGACTGTGGTGAATTCCCTTCCAAGCTGCCTAGTTATTATATCAGATGAGAGGACCAGGTGTCACTGAAATATGGGAGTGCTTAGAGGAAAAGCCATAAGAGCCCAGAGTAAAGCCTTTTCTCTACTTTCTTCTTCTGTCCCTTGCTCTCAGCAAGCCTCCCGACCCTGTCCTTTGGATGTTCCCCTATCCCACTGGGATGTAAATCAGCTGCCTCGTCCTTCCTGTCCCTCCAGCACCCTAGTTTGTAGCTCTGACCTTGGTACTTCCTGACATGCACACTTCCCACCTCTGACGGCTTTAAAATTTGTCCACAAATCCCTCAATACCCCTTACTCTGAAAAGTGGGTGCCTAATTCCCTCCCTCCTGAATGTGAGCAAGGCTTAATGGCTTTATTCTAAACTAGAAAGTATGGTGGAAATAATGGCATATGAATCTATAATAAAAGGCATCAAAGCTAACTCCTTGCCCTTTCTTTGGGATCATATGTTCTGGGGAAGCCACCCGCCACGTATTGAGGACATGTGGCAGAGAACTGAGGATTCCTGCTAAAAACCTGCACTAATTTGCCAGCCATGTGAGTGAGCATCTTAGAAATGGATCCTCCAGCCCCAGCCAAGCCCAATAACTTTGGTATCAGCTAATGTCTGCAGGACAATCTCATGAGAGACACAGCCAGGACCACCCAGATAAGCTGCTCCCAGATTCCGGACCCACAGAAACTGTGCGAGATAAGACATGTTTGTTTTAAGCCACTAAGATTAGTGTAACTTGTTGCCCAGCGATAAATAACACAGTACTCTGCTCCTTTCTCTATTCCGTCCCTTAGAATTGAGTCCGAGACTCTCACCCCCAGTGAGAGGGCCAGTCTTAACCAGTATTTCCCTGCTCTGCTCCCCCCAACCCTCGCCCTCCTGTCTCAGGCTTGCACAGAAGGTCATCATTCCATAAATGTTGATTCAAGAAATACCTCCAATTCCAGCCTTGCCTGTGGCTCATTCACAACCCAGAAAAATGCACCAAAAGACTGAGTTGATCCTCAAATGCTCTCAGCACTTAAGGAAGCACAGGGTAATTTGTAACCTGCCTCCTGATTATGAAGGGCTTATTATTAATATTATTATTAATATAGGCTCGATTTGGAGCGTTTGAGGAGCATTCAATTTGGAGCATTTGGAGCATTCAATTTGGCTCAGACTTTCAATCTGTCTGTGCTAATTTAATGCTAAGTCCTTGCTCTCAGGCCTTTATCCTCCACAGCACTCAGATCAGATAATCAAGTCATTTATTACATATTATGAGTGGTGAAAAATCTATGTTACACCAGATCAAGGGACCTTGAAACTTTTGACCCTTAAACTTTCCCCTTTGATTCTTTTGCCCTCTTATCTACCTTGCTCCTGAGCTTACCTTCCCCACATTACTGCTAAATATAACTCCAGGGAAACAAAACATTCTGTGACATCCTCATAGCTGACACAATTACTTTAAGCCAGCTTCTCTTTCCGGAAAAGCCTTCAGAGTACATTTATCCGGCGGGGAAAGCAAACGTTCTTGTGGAATTTGCCTACGATGCCCAAAGGGCAGAGTGCCACGAGCAAAACGAAATGCAATGCTTCTCCCTGGGCTCCAGCCAGCTGGTCTAATGTGCCCACGTTACGCTCCCGGCTCATTCCAGTGGGTTGGTTCTGTTTTCATTTTGCCATAAGGGTCTCAGTTTCTCACTGCTTCTAACAAGGAATAATAGGACTGTGGGACCCCAACAAGGTCAAGAGCAGGTTAGGCAACCAAAAGTGCCAAGTGCATGATCACCCCTTAAACTTTGGCTTGACCTAATAAACCTGTAGTGCTGCAGTGTGGTACCAAGCGCCTGAAAGTAGAGGGTGTTTTTGTTGTCGTTCTTTTTTTGCCTTAAGACCATGAACAGCTCAAGGTCAATAAAATTTCTTGTAAGCCAGCTATATGAGACCATGGGTCTCTCTGCTCAATTTATGTTCCCTCAACAGAATCTAGAAATTAACGCATTCGTGATTTATTCCCTCTAAGGACCAATGTAACATCTGACTTTGCAGAACATGTGGGTCCCAATCTGGTGCCCATTTCCTGCCGCTGTCCCCCAGCAAGGCTCCTCCTGCCTCGCTGACCAGGCTGACCTCTCACCACTCTGGCAGTGAAGGGGAACACAGGCTAACGAGCGACTGTCACACCTCCATCACCCCTGTCCCCAAATAAAAAATCCACAGCTGAATTTTAAAAACTAAGTTGACGTCCACTCAACACCAACTTATTGACTGTTGTCAGATGTTTACTGTTTCTGTAGTGACTACTCTCAGCAGATAATGAGCTTGAAATTTAACTTTTACTTTTAAACACTATTTGCACTTCCATTAAAAAACATTACCATATACGGTACAAATATTACCAGAAAAAGATGCAATACTGGAGCTACGGGAAAGGTAAGTGGGGAAAAGAACGGCTCCAGAGAAGATACAAAATAACAGCAGCAGGGCTTCCCTGGTGGGTGGTTGAGATCAGATGTTTACTGTTTCTGTAGTGACTACTCTCAGCAGATAATGAGCTTGAAATTTAACTTTTACTTTTAAACACTATTTGCACTTCCATTAAAAAACATTACCATATACGGTACAAATATTACCAGAAAAAGATGCAATACTGGAGCTACGGGAAAGGTAAGTGGGGAAAAGAACGGCTCCAGAGAAGATACAAAATAACAGCAGCAGGGCTTCCCTGGTGGCACAGTGGTTGAGAATCCGCCTGCCGATGCAGGGGACATGGGTTCGTGCCCCAGTCTGGGAAGATCCCACATGCCGCGGAGCGGCTGGGCCCATGAGCCATGGCTGCTGAGCCTGCGCATCTGGAGCCTGTGCTCTGCAACGGGAGAGGCCACAACAG
This sequence comes from Lipotes vexillifer, assembly GCF_000442215.2. Classification (NCBI taxonomy): domain Eukaryota; kingdom Metazoa; phylum Chordata; class Mammalia; order Artiodactyla; family Lipotidae; genus Lipotes; species Lipotes vexillifer. The sequence goes on along the minus strand of NW_006775771.1, from coordinate 920,764 downwards.
TGAGAGGCCCGCGTACCGCAAAAAAAACAAAAAACAAAAAACAAAAAACATTACCATATACGGTACAAATATTACCAGAAAAAGATGCGATACTGGAGCTACGGGAAAGGTAAGTGGGGAAAAGAATGGCTCCAGAGAAGATACAAAATAACAGCAGCAGCCACTTCAATATGCATGAGCACCCGCACCTGACAAACACTTTGCAGAGCGCTTTTCATGCATTATCACGGACCGCCCGCAACATCCAATGAACTCCTGAGGATACCCCATTTCTCACTTACAGAGCCGAGGCTCCCTGAGCTCGTAAAACTTGCCCAGGATCACACAGGGAAAATTAGCAAGGCTTGGATCAAGCCAGATGTGAATGCCTCCCAGCCCCAGTCTTTTTTTTTTTTTTTTTTTAAACAATCAACCATTTATTGAACATGTTAGACTTCTGAATTAAAGGAATATCAAAGAGTCTGAGGAAGCTGACTTTGTCGGCAGCTTGAAACACTATACAGCTCAGACCCAGTGCCTTTACAGAGGAGTTTCTAGATTGGGATATTTAGGAAGTTCACATGTGTCAGCCCCAGTCTTAACCACTCACTGTATCTTAATCACCTACTACAGCTGCGAAGTCCACATGGTCACACAGAACAATGTGACCCATGTCCCCGGCTGCACCTCGAAGCGCACCAATTTTATCCATGCCTTCACCACTGCATCATATTTGGCTGTAGATATTAAAAACAAGGGTATAAAGCATAGTGAAATAAAAATAACCATCTTCCTAGTGTTTCTCCTGTACCTTTGTTTTCACAGTATTTACATCTTACTGCCTATTTTTAGTACATTACAAATAATGTTTTGGAGGTGTTACTAAAGTCATGCTTTTAAAATATGTTACTTTCAACCGTGGTAATAAGACATTTATTTTGAGATTCATGCCAAAATGTGTTCTAAATTCTTTACACATACTAACTCATTTAATCCTCATAATGCAAAAGGACGTGTAATGTCAATGGTCCCATTTCATACACGTGCAAACTGAGGCACAGAGAAGCTGAGTAACTTGTGCAAGGTCACAGAGTAACAGAGGCAGGATGTGAATGCAGGCGATGTGAGTCCAGAGTCCACATCTATTTTTTTGAATTTTTGAATTTTATTTTATTTATTTTTAATACAGCAGGTTCTTACTGGTTATCTATTTTAGACCTATTAGCATATATATGTCAATCCCAATCTCCCAATTCATCCCACCACCACCGCCACCACCTCCCAGCCACTTTCCCCCCTTGGTGTTCATACGTGTTCTCCAGAGTCCACATCTTAACCACCATACCACAACTCCTCTCTGCTGCCCGTTTAGACAGCAGAGTCTAAATGTCCACCCTCACCACCCTCCAAACAACCAACACATGAAAAATCTCCCTGAGGATACTCTACCTTAAAACGGAAATGTGACAGAATGGGTCTCCTGCTCTAAATCCTTTCAATGATCTCCCAGCATGCTTGAAAGTCCATTCACCCAGCCTAACACCCCTGTATGAGCTGACCCCTGCCTTCATCACCAGCTTCAAGAGTATCCGTCTGATTCTAGTCTCTGGTCTTTTTTTCAGTTCTTCAAACATACCAAGATCTTTTTATTTTACTTCAGGCCTTTAAACACTCCACACTGTTTGTGCAGACTCCTGAACCACTCTCGCCCCGATTCTTCTCTGGGCTGGCTTCTGCTCGACTTTACAAGCCACCTTTTACTGCCTCAGAGTGAGAGGCCTTCCCAACCCTTCATGGAGAGACAGGACCATGATGGATGCCCTGAACACCCAGCACATTGGGCCCAGCACATTGTGGGGACTCAGGGAATACGTGTTCAATAGGTATTTGAGGGGTTACTTTCTCCCAGAAACTACAAAAGCACTGAGAAAGCTGGGGGAAAAAACAAACAAACCAAGAGCCCACATGGTGCTGCGAGATAAATGCTATGACAGAAACACGGGCAGGTATTGTCAAGGGAGACGGAAAGGACAAAACCAAGATTGGAGATGCCTTGAGTCAGGAGGTCATCCAGAGACGCAGCCAATCTTGAACTCCGTTCTGAAGAATCCCAGACTTGTGAAAGGGAAGAAGCCAAGGCCTTGCAGGCCACCTTCAGGGGTCTGGCCATTGGCCTAGGATTTGGGGAGCCCTGAAAGGATTTTCAGCAGATTTCGCTGCAGACAATGTAGAAGAGAGATGAGAGTCAGGCTGCAGGAAGGGGAGACCAGTGAAGAGGCCATTTCAGTTTTTCAGGAGACATGGGAGGAGGGCCTGTGACCACAGAACCAGCCCTAAACTGGCCCTACCCTGTTTCTAACAATATACTGAGCTGTTTTCCAGAGACAACAGAAGAAAACCACAAGTCATGCACAAAACATGCACAGCGGAGAAGACTCTGACCTCAAAGGACCCCTGGAACCAAAGTTTCTCCACCCATGAACCAAAAGACCAGTACATGACCAGAACCTGAACCCCGGAATCCTTTCGGAAGCCAAGAGTCCGCTGTCCAGGAAGATCTGGTGCTGAAGCCCCTTTACCACACCTTACCATAAAGGGCCAAGTTCCAGAGCCCTCCAGTGGAAACCTGCCCTGCCTGCACTTCTGCAGACCAACCCTCCTCCCCAACTCTTAAAAGCCTGACTGAACCCCAGATCAGGGAGGCAGATTTTGAAAACAAGCCCCTAAAACCAAGTTCTCCTGCCGAGTTTATGATTAACTTTTCTATGCAAAACTTCATTCTCTTGTATTGTGGGGATTGAAACTGAGCAGGACCCTGTGAGGCCTTCCCAGGTACAAAAGGCCCTCCGTGTCCCCTGTTTCTTGTTTGCAGAAAAAGGCTTCAGTCTCTTAGGCCTTCCCTGAGTTCCAAAGAGCAGACTCAAGCAGTTATTAATTAGGGACGTGAGGGAATGCATTAACAAAGGAAAAGCAGTCAAGAAACAATCATTCAGCTATAAAACAGAGTCCTAGCTTCTCCTCAAGGGACATACCTAACAATCTAACATGTATCATTGAGTTTCCGGTAGGAACTAAGACCTCACCCAGGTGGAGGATAGCCACAAGCAGGTAGACCCCAGACTGGCTGGAACCAGAAGGTTGATGATTAGGATTCCTGAACCACCACTCTGTTACCTCACCACCAACCAGTCAGAAGTCATGCATCCTGCAACCCTCACCCCAAATGCTGTCTTTAAAAGCCCTTCCCTTCCCAGGGAGTCTGGGCCTTTTGAGCACCAGCCGCCCGGTTCCCCTTGCTTGGCGCCTGCAATAAACACTGCACTTGCCTTCACAACAACCCGTTGTCAGTAAATGGACTTTGCTGCATGGTGGGCGAGAAGACCCAAGTTCCGTTCAGTAACAATTTGAGAGCCCTGCCTCCTGTCTCCTTGCCAGCTGACCTCCCAATAAAGCCTTTTCTTTTCTCAAAAGCCGGTGCCATAGTATTAACTTCTCTGAGCGTTGAGAACCGAGCCTTTTGCTCAGTAACAAGCCTAAAGCAAGGGAGTGACAGAGGGAATGGAAAGAGAAAGGCTTTGATACTATGGAGGAAGAATCTACAGGACATACTAACAGATTAAATGTGCTTAGTGGGTGACAAGATTTCTAGGTTCCTGGCTTTGGTAACTGGACAGCATGATTCTGTGCATGTTAGGGGTAGGAACATGGGAGGATGATAGGGTGTTTCCTAGGCTGGGGAACACTCAGGAGCTTGACGTCAGTGTTAGAACATATGGGCAAAAGATTCGAATAGACATTCTCCAAGTAAGTATACAAATAGCGAACAAGCACCTAAAGAAGTGCTCAACACTTAATCATTAGGGAAAACGCAAATCAAACGCACAATGAGATACCACTTCACTCCAACTAGAATGGCTATAATCAAAAAGATAGAAAATACCGGACTTCCCTGGTGGCGCAGTGGTTAAGAATCCGCCTGTCAATGCAAGGGACACGGGTTCGAGCCCTGGTCTGGGAAGATCCCACATGCCGCGGAGCAACTAAGCCCGGGCACCACAACTACTGAGCCTGTGCTCTAGAGCCCGCGAGCCACAGCTACTGAGGCCCGCGCACCTAGAGCCCGCGCTCTGCAACAAGAGAAGCCACCACAATAAGCCCGCACACCACAATGAAAAAGTAGCCCCCGCTCACTGCAACTAGAGAAGGCCCACGTGCGGCAATGAAGACCCAACACAGCCAAAAATAAATAAATACCAAGTGTTGACAAGAAGGTGGAGAAACTAGAACCATCATACATTGGTGTTGGGAATGTAAAATGGTGCAGTCAGTTTGGAAAACAGTTTGGTGGTTCCTGAAAAAGTTAAACAGAGTTACCATAAGACCCAGCAAATTCCACTCCTAAGTATGTATCCAAGAGAACCGAGAATATATGTTCATGCAAAAACTTGTATATAAATGTTCATAACAGAATTATTCATAATAACCCAAAAAGAGAAACAACCCAAATGCCTATCAACTGATGAATGGATAAACAAAATGTGGTATACCATACCAGAGAATATTAGCCATAAAAAGGAAGAAATGACATAAACTACAACATGGATGAACCTAGTAAACATTATGCTGAGTGAAGGAGGTCAGACATAAAAGACCATATATTGTATGGTGCCATTTATATGAAACGTCCAGAATAGGCACATCCATAGAAACAGCAAATAAATTAGTGGTTGCCACGGGCTGGGGAAGGGAGAATAAGGAATCATGCTAATGGAATAGGGTTTCTTTTTGGGGTGATGAAAAGTTTCTGGAATTAAACAATTGTAATGGTTGCACAACCATATGAATACACTGAAAACCAATGAATTGTACATTTTAAAGGGATGAACTGTATGGTATATTATATGTCAATTTAACAACAACAACAAAAGAACTTAAGGATGACATAGGGCAGAACTGTGGCGTCTGTAACTTTCACTGTGAGGCAGAGAATTTAAATATTAATTTCCAGGATTTGCAAAATCATGCTATAAGCTCTTATTAAGCTTTTAAACTTAGATCTATGGAAATAAATGAAGCATTTAGTTTCTTGCCAAATGTTTCTCCATAAACTTACACACAGCTTTTGCAGTCTCATCAGAATTTCTGAGCTGAAGTATAAACATGTTAATTGGAAGAACACAACTTCAATGATTTTCTGCTCTAGCCTAAAAATTCACACACCTAAGGAAGCCATTTTAATTCATAATAAGAGACAGAGATTCTAAGATCTGATTTTAATTCTTCTGAAATCAAGATGAATTTTACATATGACATAGATTGAATGTGATGGTACCTTTGATGTTAAAACACTATCATTGGGGGCTTCCCTGGTGGCGCAGTGCTTGAGAGTCCGCCTGCCGATGCAGGAGACGCGGGTTCGTGCCCCGTTTCGGGAGGATCCCACATGCCGCGGAGCGGCTGGGCCCGTGAGCCATGGCCACTGAGCCTGCGCGTCCGGAGCCTGTGCTCCGCAAATGGGAGAGGCCACAACAGTGAGAGGCCCGCATAACGCAAGAAAAAAAAAAAAAAAAAAAAAAAAAACACTATCATTGGGACTTCCCTGGTGGTGCGGTGGTTAAGACTCCGCGCTCCCAAAGCAGAGGGCGCGGGTTCGATCCCTGGTCAGGGAACTAGATCCCGCACGGCGCAACTAAAAGATCCTGTGTGCCACAACTAAGACCCGGCGCAGCCAAATCAATAAATAAATAAAAAGAAAATTATAAAAAGAAACCACTATCATTAAATTTTTGGTACTGTTCAAAATCAATCGATGTCAATAGGTAGTCTACTCAAACAGTATTAGCTGGAGGAACATTTCCCAGCTCAATCTCTCTATCAGATCTCTTATGCCCTACATGCATGATTTCTGTGGCTGAAAAAAAAAAAAAATTAGTTACATTTGCAGTGAGAGTTGCTCTCTTGCTACTAAATGTTCATCAAAATATACTGCCTGTAGACCGATCAGAATGCATGGAAATTCTCCCCCCAAAGGGGTCTACAAATCTGCATGTAGTAGTTACTGCATTCCTAAGTACCCGATGCCAATTAAATTATTCAAGGAAAATGTATTACCAAGAAATCTACCTATAAAGTATGAGCAAAGGAGGTGCTTTAAGGCAGTTATTGAATGAATGAATTCTACAATTTTGAATTTTAACACTACTTTCTGCATATAATACCTTATATATTTCCAAAGCACGTTTACATACATTATTTCATTCAATCTTTCCCAGTAACCCTCTAGGAAATAAGAAGAGTAATATTTTTCTTGCCAATCTATTTTATAGTAAGGAAACAGAGAAACAGGTTAAATATGTTTCTAAGGTCACAGACCTGGTCAGTGGCAGGGTTAGGACTATATTTCAAAATATCTCTCTCTGAGCTGAGTACCTTTTCATTATGGCATGTGGCCTCCAAGTGGAAATGGTATGCAAATTGGTAAGACTAGGCATCAGGGCCCTTTTTACATCCAACACGTGCTCTACCAAAGGAACCCTTAGCACAGGCTCCTGGCTGAATGAGCCTAGGCAGCTCTGCACATCTTCCTCAACTACACGCGAACGTGCACACCTCCTGTGCCTGGCTGGCGTCTGCTCTGTCCCCAGGTTTTCACCCTGGCCCAGCTCCAAGTCCTTCAGTTTCGTTTATCCTCTGTTAGTCACTCGCAAGCCAATGACAAAGGACGAAAAGGTACTTTACCATGCAGTTCCCAAAAAGGTTCACCTACACAATGACTCATCTCATCTTTACAGCATCTCCCCAAGGTAGGTAGGTCAAGACCATTATTCCCAACTTAAACAAAAGGCAACTGGAACACAAGGAGGTCAAGAGATTAGACAGAGCTGCTAAATGGCAGAACGGGGTCTAGAATCCACATCTCCCTGTTGCAATGCCACAGCATCTTCCCTTCTACCACATTTTCTAGGATGACACAGCACTAACCCATTCATCTACAGACTCATTCAACAAATAAATATTTAGAGGCACAGTACGTATCAGGATGTGTAAACGGTTGTGGGGGGCTAGAGCAGAAGACAGAACAAACATGGTCTCTAGCCCCATAAACTTGACAGTTTGTGAGGACACAGATTTAAGGACATAATTACAAACTATGATAATGACTCAGAAGGAAATTAATCAAGAGCTCTGAGCAAATTTAACAAGGAGCCCATACTTAGATGGGAATGTTAGAGAAAACGTCTTTGAGGAAGTGACCTTTAGGCTGAGGCATGAAGTCAGCCAGGTGAGGACGGAGAAGAGTGGTCCCAGCAGAGGGAAACAGGTGCAAAGGCCCTGAGGCAGAAAACACCTCGGAAAAGGGGCCATGTGCTAGGAGACAGGGCTGAAGAGATATTTCAGAGGCAGATCATGGCCTCAATGTAGACCGTAAAAAATTGAGGGTTTTATCCAAATGTAAGAGGCACTCTCTAAAGGGTTTTAATGCTGCGATCTGCCTTGCATTTTTAGAAGATCACTTTGGCTGCTGTCCAGTCTAGACAATGAATTGAAGGGAAACAAGAATGAAAGTGAGGAGACCATTTAGATCATGGCAAGATGGTGGCTGGTATAGGGTAGTAGCAACATAGACAGACAAGAGTGACTGTGAAAAGATAAAGAAGTTTGATTAGGCAAATCCAAAGGACTAGGGAACTGGATGTGTGAAAGCCCAAGCATGCATCTTTAACATCTTAACCTCAAATAAATATTAAAAGCACAGCATGAACCTGAAGTGAAGAGACAGTCAAGTTCTCTAGCTGGTTATGGCAGCCGGCTACCTTTAATATAGTGAACTGTCTCCATATTACTTTGAGCCAACTATAGAAGGCACTCCCCAAACACTGCTGCAACAGACTTTCTAAGCTGTTACCAAGACTTGGGACCTGAGAAACTGGGACACAGCTGACTGCAGACCACTGAGACCCTTTCCCAAGGTCAGAGATTTTTCCCTATTTAGGAAAGTCCAAGACCAAATTGAAAAACGTCTCATCCACCTAGGCATGCTTTCAAATGTCTTTTTCTTTCAAAGAAAATTCAGATGACATTATCTTAAGAACAGCATGAACACATTTATATAGCTTCTGTGCTTTATGTTAATTTAAGAATGAAAAATAAACTTTCTTGCCATTTTCAGTCCCAAGACTGAATTGTATAACACTTGAACACTCACCCTTGGATTTCTACACCGTGAGAACTGAGGAGTGGAAAGAACATACAGGAAGGAGCATGGGGAGAATCACAAAAACTCACAGCCAAATCACAGCTATTCTCACATCTGTCTTCTGCAAAAAGGCAAGGGTCCTATTGCCACGGCCCAGGTCCCACAGGCACTGCCCTCAGGGCTGTGATGCATTTGTCCCAAGCATTTGTGGGACCCTCTTTTATTTATACACAGATTCAAGCCTGGAAGGTGTCTTATTGTTTCTTGCTTAGAGGCACGATTTTGGGTAACATAGCCAGTGAAAGGCAAAGCTTAGGTTGGAAGTTCTAGGACAACACAGACATGACTCTAGAGCATGAGATGCTAAAACAAAAGAGTGTTCATGAAGTCTAGAAACTGATTAGGCAATCTCCAAAACAACCTAATGAGAAGAAAAGTGAGTTGCTATGGAAACCAATGACGCTGCTCAGATTTTAAGAGATCACACTAAAAGTTAGGAAGGCACAGAACCAAAAGCAAATACTTGAAGGAAAAGCACTTAGGGTGAATGCAGGAGGATGACATGGGGAATCCCAAACGCCAGACTGAACAGGAGACTGAAGAAATTTTACAGACAACAAAATTAAGCTTCTAGGAGTCGGCTCTTTTGTTAAAAAAAAATCATGAATATTTTCATACAGCAAATCAAGGAAGGGGTATTTCTGGTGCTTGGTGTTAATGGAATTATATTTAGCTTCTTTAAAGAAAATTTTCTTTAGACAGCAAAAAGTAAACGAACATTAGGAAGGCAGAATGAAAGTCCAGGATGAATAAAAAGATTGTAAAAGAGCTGGTTCAAAATGGGTTCAAGTCACCTGGTATGGTTCTATCCTTTACTCCAACAACTTGGAAACTGTGTTGTTTCCACAGTGGGATCAGTTAGAGGAAGAAATCAGGGAGAGAACTGGGCTTCACTAGAGAAGGTTCTCATGATGTTCTTATTGACTAGATGGTAAATTGGGATAGAACAATTTGGAGAATAAATAATGAGCATGTCCAAAGCCTGCTGATGGGTCCCCAGCTTGGGGGGCACGGGGCAGGGCTGACTCATTCTTCACTCAGCCTGATGAACATAATCTTCAACTTTAAAAGCAACCCAGAAGGCAAGGTTATAATATATGTGGTTGGGAAAAAGCAGGGATGAGAGTGAATTTCCTGTCCCACTGAATCAGGATTCAATCATTTTTACAAGCTGGAGAAATAAAACAGGGATCAACAAAAGGTCTAAACTTGGGTTGTCAAAAATAGTAAAAACACAGGAAGGAGAGCAAAAACTTAGGAGATGCTGGTTAAATAATCAAAACATGAAACAAAACCACCTCTACAGGTTTTAGCAGACAAGTAAGCTCAATACACCAGCACTAAAACCACTGGTGTGGCCTTAGGCTCCACTAACAGAAACAACAGCTTAGGACCATGAAGGTGGCTATCCATGACCTTGCTCTACTGAAGGCAAATCAGGTCATTTGTTGAACGATGCACTCAGTGCCTTATGTCACTGCCACAGGCTGAATATTTGTGTCTCCCCATCACCCAGTTCATAGGTGGAAAACCTAACCCCCAAGGGGGTGGTATTTGGAGTATTGGTGGTATTTTTTTAATCGCCTGTGGGAGGCGATTAAGTCATTAGGGTGGAGCCCTCATGAATGGAATTAGTGCCCTTGTAAAAGGGATCCCAAGAGCTGTCTCGTCCCTTTCTCCATGTGAGGACAGAGCAAAAGACGGTCATCTATGAACCAGGAAGTGGGACCCTACCAGACACAGAATCTGCTGGAGCCCTGGACTTCCCAGCCTCCCGAAGTGTGAGAAATAAAGGTTTGATGTTTAAGCCACCCAGTAAATGGCATTTTTATTACAGCAGCCCACCCTTAAAACAGCCACCCATGAAAGGAGGAAAAAAAACCTCATATATGGAGACAAGCAAACAAGATGGTGAAAAGACCGAAAACCATGTTCCACCAGGATGTTCAACTCAAGAAAATGAAAATACAGGTAGGCAGGAGAGCTGTCTTGGAATGACATGCTGCCACATGGGAGGAGTGTGTATAACACCCCACCTGAATGTCTCCAACAGGTAGAAGTGGACCCAAGAGCAGAATCACCTAACCAAGATGCAGTGGGGTTGCCCCAGTGTCTGAGTGCACCCTGTTGGAGGGTTCAGTGGAGGCTGCATGCCACTGAACAGAAATAATGTAGAAAGCCTGGCTAGATGTGGACACCCTTAGCAGCCCCTTGCAAACCCGACATTCTGTTACAGAAGTTCAATGACTAGTTCCTAAGTGGTGCCCAGTTGCCCACAGGCACCGAGTCGGATGATGTAACCGCCACCTACCATTTTTTTTAGCACACTGTCACATGCTATGGCTTTCCTTTAGCACAGTACCAGGTCAAGCTCGAGTCAACCCTTATGCCAGCTTGAGTAAGAGTTTACGTTCTTTCTGCTTCTACAGACATGCTTTGCCCAGTTTATTTCTTGCAGTCTCTTATCTCAGAAATGGGCGTATGGTGTTCCCTAACCTAGACTATGTATATTTTGCTCTGATTAGAAATACAGTCTATGCTCAGTCTGAGAAAGCCATTCTGGAGGTGTATTCTTAGCCAAATCTTTTTAAATCTTGGCAGTGTCTTCCTCCGGGGACTTATGCTGTGTCAGCAACCTGCTATTACAGGCTATTCTTGTGGCTGTTGTGTCCATGGATGCACTGGGCTTCCTGGTTAATGAACACAGACCAGGAGATACTATTAGCGCATCTTCATGCAGTGAAGCACTTTTTACAGAGAATGGCTGCCTCTCACCTAGGAAGCGGCCAATGCTCTCCACCGTGGCTTCTATCACTAATCGAGCTACTTTTCAGCCTCATCCCTCACTACTGAGCTGTTCTTTGATTCTTCTTTCATGAACTCTGACACCCTCCCCGTGCCGACTTTGGTAATGCCTGACAGTCTGAAATGCCCCTTGCCCTCCACACTGTTGAGGGGCCAGGCTCACAAGCTATCTCCTCCTACGAATGCACCCCACCTGTTTCTGTTCTCCCCTTGCATGTGTTCCAGCAGAACTAATGCTTCTCTGGCAGAGCTCTGTTCTGTCTCATGCCACAGCTGCATTTCCAGCCCCTCAACCAGGACTTGGACCACAGCAAGTGATCCATAAATATTTATTGCACACACACACACACAAAAACCTTCCAACTGCTTATGTCCCCTAGCTGATAAGCTCCCAGAGGACAGAAAGCATTTTGTTCCAAGGTACCATAGGTAATAGTAACTACATCAGTTCCACTTCCCATGTGCACAGCACTCTGCTAAACACTTAAAGGGGCTGTCTCCCCTTTATTACTCGCAACTACTCCATCTCTCTCTATATATGATTATTTCCATTTTGAGATAAAGCAGTGGAGTCTTGGGAAGGTTAAGGAATTTGCCCAAGGTCATGCTACTGGTAAGTGGCCCAGCAGAGGTCCAGTCCCAGACCACCTGAGATCGTAAAGCACTATCTGCTGCTACAACTTATATTGCCACCCCAAGGGAGGGGATAGTTCATACACACACTTGCAGAGTGAAACCACACAGAACGCATGAGAAGGGCTGATACAGGTTAGCTCTATTAGATATTAAGTTCCCAGTTGAGACCATACATTGATTACTACTGTTTTGTCTTTGCAGGGATACTAGCTCAGATATTCTAAATAAAGAATGAGGAAGGAAAGAGTAGGTCTGATGCATTAAATTTTAATGTCTAAAACTAAATTTCATTTACTTTCCAGTACCTATTTCCTTTTAAAAAATATTATCTATGCTAAAAGGAGAAAAATGTTCTTGAGCCCCATCAGGGTGTCACGTGCAGGTGAGATGGAAAGATACTCTATTCAGGGCTCTATCGGAGGGGAAAACCTCAAGAGGAAATAATAGACCATGGTTTGATCGCTCATTATGGAACAGCTGGTTTCAATCTGATGCTTTTTTGCTTATTTCAGCTTCTACTGAAGGCTAAAGTCGCTTTAACACTTGAGGCTTTTTGGTTTTTAAATTGTTTTGAGGAACCCAAGTGTTCCTAAGAAGGGTCTCAGGGGATGGTGGTGGCGGGTGGGTGGAGGACAGAGGTTGAAAAGAGATTTGCTTTGAAGCAATGGTTCTGCTGTCTAAAACAAAAAACTGAAAACCATTACTTTAAAGGTCTCTGATAAAAATATTTTCTCTTATGCAAATCACTTGTGATGGCAAGTGGGTTCTGTTCTGTTGGTGTCGAATCTTTCATACACAAGTTGATTTTCATTACATAGGCTTGATCCTGTCCATCAGTACCAGTGCCTTGCCCTCTTGGGGCGGGGCACGGAGGGAAAATAGACTGTTCAAATGAGTCACTTTTTAGGAGGAAGTGCTTTACTGTTTTCTCTCCCTGTCCTCCTCAAGAAGCTCTTCTCTCCCTCTATCTAAAATAGATATAAACGCTATGATTAAACCAGGGGTTCAACCCTGGCTGCACACTAGAATATTCTATGACACTTAAAAACAGAATTGCTGGCCAGGCTACTCTGCAGATCAATTAAATTGGAATCTCTGGGGAGGGGGTTCCCTTCATCAGCATTTTTTTTTTAACATCTTTATTGGAGTATAATTGCTTTACAATGGTGTGTTAGTTTCTGCTTTATAACAAAGTGAATCAACTATACTTATATATATATATATATATATATATATCTCCATATTTCCTCTCTCTTGCGTCTCCCTCCCCCCCTCCCTACCCCACCCCTCTAGGTGGTCACGAAGCACTGAGCTGATCTCCCTGTGCTATGCAGCTGCTTCCCACTAGCTAGCTATTTTACATTTGGTAGTGTACATATGTCCATGACACTCTCTCACTTCGTCCCAGCTTACCCTTCCCCCTCCCTGTGTCCTCAAATCCATTCTCTACGCCTGCGTCTTTATTCCTCTCCTGCCCCTAGGTTCTTCAGAACCCTTTTTTTTTTTTTAGATTCCATATATACGTGTTAGCATACGGTATTTGTTTTTCTCTTTCCGACTTACTTCACTCTCTATGACAGACTCTAGTTCCATCCACCACACTACAAATAACTCAGTTTCGTTTTTTTTTATGGCTGAGTAGTATTCCATTGTACGTATGTGCCACATCTTATCCATTCATCTGTCGATGGACACTTAGGTTGTTTCCATGTCCAGGCTATTGCAAAAAGTGCTGCAATAAACATTGTGGTACATGACTCATTTTGAATTATGGTTTGCTCAGGGTATATGCCAAGTAATGGGATTGCTGGGTCAGATGGTAGTTCTATTGTTAACTTTTTAAGGAAGCTCTGGCAATATGAATTTACATTCCCACCAACAGTGCAAGAGGGTTCCCTTTTCTCCACACCCTCTCCAGCATTTATTTTTTGTAGATATTTTGATGATGGCCATTCTGACTGGTGTGAGGTGATACGTCATTGTAGTTTTGATTTGCATTTCTCTAATGATTAGTGATGTTGAGCATTCTTCCACGTGTTTGTGGCAATCTGTATCTCTTCTTTGGAGAAATGCCTATTTAGGTCTTCTGCCCATTTTTGGATTGGGTTTTTTTTTGATATTGAGCTGCATGAGCTGCTTGTAAATTCTGGAGATTAATTCTTTGTCAGTTGCTTCGTTTGCATATATTTTCTCCCATTCTGAGGGTTATCTTTTCATCTCTATGCTTTCCTTTGCTGTGCAAAAGCTTTTAAGTTTCACTAGGTCCCATTTGTTTATTTTTTCTTTTATTTCCATTTCTCTAGGAGGTGGGTCAAAAAGGACCTTGCTGTGATTTATGTCATACAGTGTTCTGCCTATGTTTTCCTCTAAGAGTTTGATAGTGTCTGGCCTTACATTTAGGTCTTTAATCCATTTTGAATTTATTTTTGTGTATGGTGTTAGGGAGTGTTCTAATTTCATTCTTTTACATGTAGCTGTCCAGTTTTCCCAGCACCACTTATTCAAGAGGCTGTCTTTCCTCCGTTCTATATTCTTGCCTCCTTTATCAAAAAGAAGGTGACCATATGTGTGTGGGTTTATCTCTGGGCTTTCTATCCTGTTCCATTGATCTATATTTCTGTTTTTGTGCCAGTACCATACTGTCTTGATTATTGCAGCTTTGTAGTATAGTGTGAAGTCCGGGAGCCTGATTCCTCCAGCTCCATTTTTCTTTCGCAAGATTGCTTTGGCTATTAGGGGTCTTTTGTGTTTCCATACAATTGTGAAATTTTTTGTTCTAGTTCTGTGAAAAATGTCATTGGTAGTTTGATAGGGATTGCACTGAATCTGTAGATTGCTTTGGGTAGTAGAGTCATTTTCACAATGTTGATTCTTCCAATCCAAGAACATGGTATATCTCTCCATCTGTTTGTATCATCTTTAATTTCTTTCATCAGTGTCTTATAGTTTTCTGCACATGGGTCTCTTGTCTCCTTAGGTAGGTTTATTCCTAGGTATTTTATTCTTTTTGTTGCAATGGTAAATGGAAGTGTTTCCTTAATTTCTCTTTCAGGTTTTTCATCATTAGTGTATAGGAATGGAAGAGATTTCTGCGCATTAATTTGTATCCTGATACTTTACCAAATTGATTAGCTCTAGTAGTTTTCTGGTAGCATCTTTAGGATTCTCTAAGTGTAGTATCATGTCATCTGCAAACAGTGACAGCTTTGCTTCTTCTTTTCCAATTTAGATTCCTTTTATTTCTTTTTCTTCTCTGATTGCTGTGGCTAAAACTTTGAAAACTATGTTGAATAATAGTGGTGAGAGTGGAAGACCTTGTCTTGTTCCTGATGTTAGAGGAAATGGTTTCAGTTTTTCACCACTGAGAATGATGTTGGCTGAGGATTTGTCATATATGGCCTTTATTATGTTGACGTAAGTTCCATACTTTCTGGAGGGCTTTTATAAATGGGTGTTGAATTTTGTCGAAAGCTTCTTCTGCATCTATTGAGATGATCATATGGTTTTTCTTCTCCAGTTTGTTAATATGGTGTATCACATTGATAGATTTGGGTATATTGAAGAATCCTTGCAATCCTGGGATAAACCCCGCTTGATCATGGTGTATGATCCTTTTAATGGGCTGTTGGATTCTGTTTGCTAGTATTTTGCTGAGGATTTTTGCATCTATGTTCATCAGTGATATTGGCCCATAGTTTTCTTTTTTTGTGACATCTTTGGTTTTGGTATCAGGGTAATGGTGGCCTCGTAGAATGAGTTTGGGAGTGTTCCTCCCTCTGCTATATTTTGGAAGAGTTTGAGAAGAATACGTGTTATTTCTTCTCTAACTGTTTGATAGAATTCGCCTGTGAAACCATCTGGTCCTGGGCTTTTGTTTGTTGGAAGATTTTTAATCACAGTTTCAATTTCAGTGCTTGTGATTGTTCTGTTTATATTTTCTATTTCCTGGTTCAGTCTCAGAAGGTTGTACTTTTCTAAGAATTTGTCCATGTCTTCCAGGTTGTCCATTTTATTGGCATAGAGTTGCTTGTAGTAATCTCCCATGATCCTTTGTATTTCCGCAGTGTCAGTTCTTACTTCTCCTTTTTCATTTCTGATTCTATTGACTTGAGTCTTCTCCCTTATTTTCTTGATGAGTCTGGCTAATGGTTTATCGATTTTGTTTATCTTCTCCAAGAACCAGCTTTTAGTTTTATTGATCTTTGCTATCGTTTTCTTCGTTTCTTTTTCATTTATTTCTGATCTGATCTTTATGATTTCTTTCCTTCTGCTAACTTTGGGTTTTTTTTGCTTTTCTTTCTCTAATTGCTTTACATGTAACATTAGGTTGTTTGAGATGTTTCTTATTTCTTGAGGTCGGATTACTATAAACTTTCCTCTTAGAACTGCTTTTTGCTGCATCCCATAGGTTTTGGGCCGTCGTGTTTTCACTGTCGTTTGTTTCTAGGTATTTTTTTGATTTCCTCTGATTTCTTCAGTGATCTCTTAGTTATTAAGTAGTGTATTGTTTAGCCTCCATGTGTATTTTTTTCAGATTTTTTTCCTATAATTGATATCTAATCTCATAGTGTTGTGTTTGGAAAAGATACTTGATACGATTTCAATTTTATTTACCAAGGCTTGATTTGTGACCTAAGATAGGATCTATCCTGGAGAATGTTCCATGAGCACTTGAGAAGAAAGTGTACTCTGCTGTTTTTGGATGGAATGTCCTATAAATATCAACTAAGTCCATCTTGTTTAATGTATCTTTTAAAGCTTGTGTTTCCTTACTTATTTTTATTTTGGATGATCTGTCCATTGGTGTAAGTGGGGTGTTAAAGTCCCCTACTATTATTGTGTTACTGTCGATTTCTCCTTTCATGGTTGTTAGCATTTACCTTATGTATTGAGGTGCTCCTATGTTGGGTGCCTAAACATTTATAATTGTTATATCTTCTTCTTGGATTGATCCTTTGATCATTATGGAGTGTCCCTCCTTACCTCTTGTAACAGTCTTTAATGTCTATTTTATCTGATAAGAGTACTGCTACTGCAGCTTTCTTTTGATTTCCATTTTCATGGAATATCTTCTTCCATCCCCTCACTTTCAGTCTGTATGTGTCCCCAGGTCCAAAGTGGGTCTCTTGTAGACAGCATATATATGGGTCTTGTTTTTGTATCCATTCAGCCAGTCTGTGTCTTTTGGTTGGGGCATTTAATCCATTTACATTCAAGGTTATTGCGATATGTATGTTCCAAGTACCATTTTCTTACTTGTTTGGGGTTTGTTTTTGTGGGTCTTTTCCTTTTCTTGTGTTTCCTGCTTAGAGAAGTTTCTTTAGCATTTGTTTAAAGTTGGTTTGGTGGTGCTGAATTCTCTTAGCTTTTGCTTGTCTGAAAAGGTTTTAATTTCTCCGTGGAATCTGAATGAGATCCTTGCTGGGTAGATTAACCTTGGTTGTAGGTCTTTCTCTTTCATCACTTTAAGTATATCCTGCCACTCCCTTCTGGCCTGCAGAGTTTCTGCTGAAAAATCAGCTGATAACCTTATGGGGATTCCTTTGTATGTTTTTTGTTTTTCCCTTGATGCTTTTAATATTTTTTCTTTGAATTTAATGTTTCTTAGTTTGATTAATGTGTCTTGGTGTGTTTTTCCCAGGGTTCATACCCCCGTCTCAGAGGGCCCCTCCCACCTGCCTCTGCTGTTCTCCCCTCAGCCTCCTTCCTATGCCCCCAAGGACCCACATGACCTGGAGGGGGCTTTGGAGGGCAGGGGATCGGCCTGGGAGCTCAGCAAGCTCCCGGGGCCTAAGTGGGCAGGGCAATCACCCTCTGCTTCTCTCCCGCTCCTCCTGGATGGCTCCTTCCAACTGCCTCTCCTGATCTCCCCAGCCTCAGGGGTGCCGATCCTGTGTGGCCTCCACTTCCCCTCCCTGCTTAGTCCCCCTACGTCCTACTGGTTCACTTTGGGGTTCCTCCCATCTCCTTGGGCGTCAGAGTCCCCCACCAGCGGTCGGCAGGCACCCTGGCTGTGGGGAGACGCTAACTCCACGTCTTCCCACACGGCCATCTTCTAGGTATCTATTCTTAAATCATCCCTGCTAGAGGCAAATGTCCACAGGTCTGGACAGCTTCTATTACTAAAGTGCTTTACTTTTCAAAACCTACCAACTTTAAAAATGGACCTTTGGAGAATAAGATGAATTCTACCCTAATTTAAGCATGCTCCTTGATAAAAGGAGAAAGAGAATAAATGGTAAAAATGAAACATTTTTACACACACACACAAAATTATATATACAATATACTTCTGTGATAGAATTTTGAAGATGTAATTTAGTAGAAAACAGACATCTTCCCAGTACAGAGAGCAGACTAGGTTATGAAACAGTTTTTAAAAAAAAATTTTTTTTTGCAAAGATCAGGTTTGACCAGAATTACTGGGGAAGGAGGTAGAGTATTAGGTTTGCTTTTTACTTGGCTAATTCCCACCCGTCCCAGAGATCTTAACTTTCATTATTTCTTCTGTGAAGCCTGGGCCCCACGTTTGGATTAAGAGCTTCTGCTCCCTGCTGAAGCACAGCGGGCACTGGGGTTGGCCACCCCCGGCCTGGCGGCAACACGGAAAAAACACACTTGAGCAACCCACTCTGACTTCCTTGGGGGCTCTCCGTGATCACAGGTCAGCACCCTCAATACCACTTCCTCCACATCCTTCTCAGACAGTGGGCTGGGGGAGAGAACGCATGCCGCTGTGCATGCCACCACCATCCTCTCGCCTGTCCGTGCTCAACCCCCATCTTGGAACAATTCTAGCTCAGCTTCTGTTTTGGCTCCACTTCTGTCCTCATCCCCCTAGGTGTGGACGTTCCCTGTCCCAGGCGCTCTTCGCGCTGTCCCCAGGTGACTAGTGCGGCACCTGGTTCTCACGACCGTGCCTGCACTCAGGGCCCACCATCCGTGTCTTCAGCCCAGACCCCTCTTAGTTCCTAGGCCCAGACTTACGAGCAGGATCCATGATGGTCGGCAGTACTTTAAACCTCAGAACCCACACATGAATTCACCAGCTGCTCCCCTCCACCCCAAACGCCTTCCTCTTGCAACCCTCATCTCAGTCCACCTAACTTAGTATTCACACAGTTGCCTAATCAGAAAACCGGGAGTAGTCTGTGATGGCTCTGCGGTGTCCACTTGGCCAGGCTAAACTTTATGCCCCAGAATTCCCTTTCTAGTGTGTTTCTGGTTAACATGGGCTACAAAGAAGAGTCTCTTGTGAGAGCTGGAGGATTTTGAAGGGAGGCACGACCATCTTGCAGCCTGCACACAGGCACACACTCCTAACTGCTCAACACTTACCTTCATGCTGCTGTGAAGAGACGCTGCAGATATAACTAAAGTCCCTAATCAGTTGACCTTAAAGGAGATTATCCTTGGTGGGCTGACTTAATCAGTAGAAGGCATGGGGAGATGGTGAGAGGGAGAAAAAGAGAGGGAGGAAGAGGG
>NW_006775771.1:879148-901583 GCF_000442215.2 Lipotes vexillifer | reverse complement strand
GGAGGAAGAGGGAAAGAGGGAAGAAAGGAGGCGGAGGAAGGGGAGCTGGGGAGAGAGAGTGAAGAGGAGGGGGCAAGGGAGGGGAATCCAGAGGAAGAGAGGGAAGGAAAGAGAGAGGCAGGACGCACTCCACCTGTGAGCAACAAGCTTCAGCTTGAGCCTGTGGGGTTCCAGCTTGCCTAGCCAGCCCTCAAGTGCAAAGCCAATTCCTGTAATAAATCCCTTCCACATACAAAGATAGATATCTGCCTACTACCTACCCGTCCTTTAGGCTTCTCTGGTTGAACCCTAACATCAACCTAACCTCTTCACACCTCGGCCCAGACCAAGCTTATCCTCTCTTCAGTTCTGATTCAATGCCCCCTTCTCCTCGAACCCTGTCACTGCCTTGTTCAAGCTGTCATCACTTGCTTGACATTATGCAAACACCACCTAACTGGTCTCCCTGTCTCTGGTTTCTCTCCCCAGCAATCCACCCTCTAAGTCAGCTCTGTCCAACAGAAATTTCTCAAATGACAGAAGAGTTCTAGACCTGCACTGTCCAATATAGTAGCCACATGTGGCTGTTGAGCCCTTGAAATATAGCTAGTGAGACTGAGGAACTGACATTTTAATTTTCATTAATTTACATTTAAATTTAGATAGCCACATATGGCTAGTGGCTACTATGCTTAAAAATACATTTCTAGATAACCAGGGTTATTGTCCTAAAAACTGCAAACATGACAAACAGACATTTCTCAAAAACAAAACGAGTCAAATATTGGAAAATGTTTAAATCTAATAAATTAAAATGAAAATATGCATATGCAAAAATGAGGGAAGCTATTTATAGCAATAATCTGTGTGTTGAGACACTACATTTCATTTAATACCTACTACGTACCAGATGCTCTGCTAGATTTTGGAGTCAACTGTACAGTCCTAGTTCCTGCCACTTTAGGAGGGCTTTACATCTTGATTAAGTAACGGTGCCATGTCAATCCTGTGTGGTGTGAGGGGTGTAACAGGTGCCAGAGCTGGGGTGGGGAGACCAGGGTTCTGCCCTAGGGCATTGCAGGGTACTATGGGAGACAGTTTGCCCCAAATGTGGGGCAAATATTTCTTCTTTATAGTTTTATATGCTGATATGTTTACAATAGAAAAAAATGCCTGATTTTTAGAAATGCAAGTCTGATGTCACTTGTGTTTTAGAAGTTCAGAAATATTTGCAAAAGACATATCTGATACAGGACTGTTATCCAAAATATACAAAGAATGCTTAGAAGTCAATAACAAGAAAACAAACAACCTGATTAAAAAACAGGCTGAAGACCTTAACAGACACCTTACCAAAAGAAGATATACAGATGGCAAATAAGCAAAAAAATGGTGTTCCACATCATATGTCATCAGAGATATGCGGATTAAAACAAGATACCACTACACACTTATTAGAATGGCCAAAATTCAGAACACTGTCAACACCAAATGCTGCTGAGGATGGTGAGCAACAGGAACTCTAAATCATTGCTGCTGGGAATGCAAAATGGTACCATCACTTTGGAAGACCACTGGGTGGTTTCTTACAAAACCGAACGTACTCTTAGCATATTATCCAGCAGTCACAATCCTTGGAATCCAGTGTAGTTGAAAATTTATGCCCACACAGGAACCTACATATGGATGCTGATAGCAGCTTTATTCATAATTGCCAAAACTTGGAAGCAACCAAGATGTCCTTCAGAAGGTGAGTGGATAAACTGTGCTATATCGAGAAAATGTACTATCATTTAGTGCTAAAAAGAAATGAACTATCAAGCTATCAAAGGACATGGAGGAACCTTAAATGCATGTTATTAAGTGAAAGAAGCCCATCTGAAAAGGCTACATATTGAATGATTCCAACTCTATGACATTCTGAAAGAGGCAAAACTATGGAGACAGTAAAAAGATCAGTGGCTGCCAGGGGCTGGGGAGAGGGAGGGATGAATCAGCAGAGCATAGAGGATTTCCAGGGCAGTGAAACTATTCTGTATGAGATTACACGTCATTATACATTTGGCATTATGTATAATGGCGGAAACATGTCATTATACATTTGTCAAAACTCACAGAATGTATAACACCAAGAGTGAACCCTTAATGTAGACTACGGTCTCTGGGTAGTAATGATATACTAATGTAGGTTCATGGAATGTACCAGACTGTACCACTCTGGTGGGGGATACTGACAATGAAAGAGGCTCTGCATGTTCAGGGGTAGGGAGTATACAGGAACTCACTGTACCTTCCTCTCAATTTTGCTGTGAACCTAAAACCGCTCTAAAAAGGTCTACTTTTTAAAACACCAAAAGGTTGTGGAACATTTACCACCTGCAGAAATTGTTGTGAAAACAATGAGGAAGTTTTAGAATAAGCAAAATAAGCAAAAAAAAAAAAAAAAAAGGTATACAATACACTCAGAACTTACTGATTAGCTGGGAATATACAACATACATATATAAAACAGAAAGAAAGTCAGTCTAACACTTAATTCCTTTAAGATTTGGCTGTGTTTTAAAAAAAAAAAAAAAAAAAAAAAAAAAAAAAAAAAAGGTATACAATACACTCAGAACTTACTGATTAGCTGGGAATATACAACATACATATATAAAACAGAAAGAAAGTCAGTCTAACACTTAATTCCTTTAAGATTTGGCTGTTTGGAATTTGGAGCTTATTTTTCCATAAAAGTGACATAATTGCTTAATAATTTTGATCTTATATACTCTCTCTATGAAAGCGCATTTTGAAATGCGTGTTGGGGCTTAAGTAGAAATACTCCCATAAACTGGAAACCCCTTAAACTGGAAACTCCATGAAAGCAGCAATTTAGGCTCAGTGTCTGGCACATATTTATTGAGTCTAAGATGCAGCTGATTTTAAGATGAACCCTCAGTTTGCACACCACGGAGAAAAACGCTGCCAAGTAAACATAATGCTGTCTGGTCACTTAGAGCTATTTTATAATGACTGAAAAAGGTTTTAGATAGATTTATCATATATCACTCATGTACCTATAGTAAAAAAATAATAATAATAATAAACTGGTAAAGATATTCCTAACACATCTTCTTGACTCTTCTGAATCACTTTAACTCTGTTGCTGATGTCCATTTTTTTCCACCTGATGCCCCACTGTTATCTCTGGAACATTCTTTCAGCTGCCAGACAATATACCAATTTTGAGACTGGCACTTTCTTGTTCTTACCGGGTGCCATAACAGAAGGCTTTTCAGATAACTAGGACTCATACTTTTGGTGACTCAAAGGGCCGCATACATGCATGCACATGCACAATAACATCTTTGGGAAATGTTTTTAGTTTATGATTAAATTAAAGCTGCAACTTTCAGCCATCAGCAATTGTGCAAAGTATCACAGCAATAACTTCCTCTCATAGCCCATGCTCATGACTTTGATCTCGCTAGCACCTTTACCATTACAGAAAAACTTCAGACCCTTTTAAAGAACACTAGGATTTTATCAGCATTTCCTGTCTGTCTAAACTCAATTTTTCTCCAAATCACAAACCACTAGAAAAATAGCAGCTACACTCTATGTTGGCAGAAAGTTTGACAAACTGATGTTCTATACACCTCAGCAACAGTCCTGAACAGCTTATGAACTGGACACACCAGCTACTTATTGCTTTGAAGTTCCTTTCATGTGTTTGAAGGGGTCTACCAACCTCTCCTGTTTTCAAGCTGCATAATTCATTATCTGGAAGACAATACTTTTGCCATAACTCTATAACACAACTTCAGCTACTTATCTTCTGTCTCAGGTGCCCCGAAGCTCTTGGTTGTTTTTTCGTTTCTTTTTTTGTTTGTTTGTTTGTTTTTTGCAAAAATTAGTAACTGTGGTCATTTCCCTAACAAAAATTTCCTTCACTGATACTAGATTTACAACCTGTTGCTCTGGTCCTATAACTTTCTATGTACACAAAAACCTTTTATTTCAGGGTTGAATCATGATGTAACATTTGGAAGACCTTTCATATGCAATTAATCTCATCATGTATATTACCAACAATATACATAAACATAACTGCTATGTCCACATCTGCACAATCAGAGGTAATGACAACAATGTATCAGTGCTGTCTAGCCAATGGTGATAAGATGCTACCACTGTAAGACACATCCTGATTTCAGAGATATTAAAAAGTGTGTGTAGGGGTGCAGGGAATGAACATCTGCAAATCAGTGGAACATAGTAACCGAGGCATAAATGAATACTCCTTTAATTTATTTAAAAAATCATTTCCAAAATGGACACCAGAAATTCCTTCTATGCCTTAGGTACATGTACCGCTCCTTCCATCAGAGATAAATTCATTCCCCCTTTCTCCCATCTGGGTTGGCCCTGTAGCTTGCTTTCACCAACAGAACATGACAGAGAAGCCAGGGTCCCTGCTGGATTTCCCAGCTCAGCCCAGGTAACAACTTCACTATAAAACTTCTCCTTCTGGGACTTCTTTTAATTAATTAATTAAAAGAAGACACTTTTAATTAATTCTTATTTTAGAATGCCCACGTATATCCTCCACAGGAGCAAAAATATACAGTGTGGGGAGACAAAGGAAAAAAAAAGGCACAGAGGAGGAAAAACACACCACTCCTGTTTCTGTTAAGTTTTAAAGCTTAAAAAATACCTACCTTTAGGGTGGTTTTCAAAACACTGACAACATACACAAATAATAGCACACTGCTTACTTAATTTGTTCCTCTTTGTCCTTCCGTGTTGCTAAGAGACTATCTTTTCAAAGCTCAAATACACAGATTTTTCCAAATTTAGAAAACAGGCAGACTTGCAAAGAAGCTTCAAAAAGTCAGCCAGTTAGAGGTAAAAATTTATTTGGTAATGATCAATGCACATTTCTCTAGACAACTTCCTGAGATATATTAACAAATGCTTGGATAGCTCATGCAAACTTCAATATTTATTATTTTCCAGTTATGTGGCTTTCCTACTTTATACACCTTAAAATGTGTGATACCACTTTACTCCTTACTGAAGGGGAAACGACAGGAAAGTCAACCTCCAACTGAAAGAGAAACAGCCTTCAATTGGTTTTAAGACAATTAGGAGGCCACTGGAAGGTTTTGTGTACATCATGATTTCTAATGAGCATTCAAGGCATGCTGACCACAATTAGGGATAAACTGTAACCAAAGCATCAATATATGGAGCTGGGAAAGATAACACATATTAACAGTAATACATGTTGTAAGAGTAATATTCTTGCTCCTGAATTTAGAAATTGGGGCATACAGTATATCATACTGTTAAACATAAATTATAGGGTTGTGGTATTACGAAAGTCTTTATTCTTTCCCTTAAAACTCCTGAGTGTACTTATGTGTTTGTTTACGGTTTATTAACTACCTGACAGAGAGCCTGGGGAAAGAAACAAAAAGGTAAAAGGGGGACTTCCCTGGTGGCACAGTGGTTAAAAATCCGCCTGCCAACGCAGAGGACACAGGTTTGAGCCCTGGTCCGGGAAGATCCCCCATGCCGCAGAGCAACTAAGCCCATGCGCCACAACTACTGAGCCTGTGCTCTAGAGCCCATGAGCCACAACTACTGAGCCCGTGCGCCACAACTACTGGAGCCCGTGCGCCTAGAGCCCATGCTCCGCAACAAGAGAAGCCACCGCGATGAGAAGCCCATGCACCGCAATAAAGAGTAGCCCCTGCTCGCCACAACTAGAGAAAGCCTGCACACAGCAACAAAGACCCAATGCAGCCGAAAATAATTAAATAAATTAATTTAATTTCAAAAAGCCTTTAAGAGGTGAGTTTACATTTACAGTGAAGGAATGACAATTATCAGCAACTGAATCCAATTAGTTCTCTATTTCTATTTTTAAATTACTCAAACTGGAGGAAATGACTGAGGATCATTAATAATGGAGCTCGCTGTCGGGTGTCATAAAAAGCTTGCCACTTCACAGACAAAACCTGAAGCAAACCAGACAGAATCCATGACAGTTTACGTCCTCAGGCAACAGAGGCATTTGGGGAAAATTATGCTTTTGTGCTGATGGGAATTGCCAGGGGTACTTGCTCTAAAGTGATACACATCTTTATAGAAGCTGCCTGACAAAAGTGCAACCATAGTAGCACACAGACACTTACTGTTAAGGCTATCAAGATGAATTACAAGAGCAGAGCTGTTCTCCAAGTGAGACGCGTCCTGAACTTTCCTAACAGGGAAAGGAAACCCTTCCTATGCGGGCTAATTCATGCCGATTAACATGCTGTAAGGTGCCATGGTAGGAAGTCCCTGGCAAGGGGATTTGAGGAGACAGAGCCTCTGCTCCGGGCATCCCTGCGGCTCTTGAATACCATTCACCCTGGAGGTGAAGCTGGGTGGGCAAGTGCAAGGAGGTTTTGGTTCCAAATTAAGGCCAGGGTAGGGGCGTGGGGTGGGGGGGGAGTTCTATAAGTGACTAATTCTGACACAAGCTCCCAAGATTAGGATAAAAGGGGATAATAAAATGCAAAACAAATGAGAAATAATATAACTTACCGTGGTTTACTTTAGAGGTGTTCCTCTGAAACCAATTCAGAGTGCTGAATAACCAAATATAAAATGCTTTTTAAAACGGGTAGGATTTTTAAAATATTTACAAAGCCGAGATGCTGCGGCACTATTTGTGACTGCCCAACACTCAAATGCTTTCCAGACTAAGCGCACGGCCTCAGGACTCCTTCCCAGCCCTCTTGGGCACAGCCTAGTGAGGACCAAAGCTCATGGGTGTCCCCAGGCCCACCCCGGGGGCAGTCTACCTGGGTCAGAATCCTGACTTTCCCTTGATGGCTGAGGCCCTGGACAAGTCACTTATCCTCTGAGAATCAGTTCTTCATCTACACAGTAACTCTCCCGACAGCACAGAGCTACCTTGAGGATTAATTAAGATAATACACATACAATCCTTAGGCCAGTGTCCAGAACATAGAAAGGGCTTAAAACTTGAGGTTCTCATGACTTTAGTAAACACTGTTACTCCTCAGAATGATAGAATGACAGTGGAAATAGAACTGGTGAGGATCTACTCTAGATGGAGGACCCACTCATGATTTGAAACACCAGCCACAGTTTGGAGATAACCATACAGGTACACGTCTATCTCCTATGGAGAAAGGAGTATCTCCCTATTAAGGGGACCGAACTAATCCAATTAGACTACATATTTGATCACCGATTTTTAATGGGTACTTAGGTAGCAACCAAGTTGGTGGGTTTTGGGGGAACACGACCATACTGCCCATCATGGATATTTCACTTCGTGAGTCAACTCTAAAGGCTACTGCTGACCCCCTCCTGAATGATAGACTAGATAATATACTGTTGAGAGTCAAGCTTTGTGGCCACAGCATTTTAGACACCATCAGAATCCTAGTTCTTCCCATTTAAACTAAGCAGCACGATTCATTCCTTTGGAGATGCCTCCATCAACCAGCCTCAAATCTGAAAGCCTCTTTAATGATTTAAAATTAAGATAAAAACAGTTGGTGAACGGGTGGAAGCGTGTCAGTGCAAATACACTAAAAGGAGACCGCAGGGTTTGACTCAAAACAAAGCAATAGGAAGTCAAGTACATGCTTGGTCCAGAAATACCCTGAATTATTATTTTAAGACTTCCATCCTTGATGCCATTTCATCCTCCATATTTTAGGGCTTTCATGACACTTGAAGGAAGGGGCGGGAAAATAACAATGGTGGATAAAATGGATTCTGGTTAAGTAGCAACTAGGCCTGAGAGCTAGGTATTACTTAACCACTGAGGATAAGAATTCTGCCCACGCTTTTAGATCCGGCAGGAGAGAAAATGACTGAGAATATCCACCCATCCCAACCTCTCTGGTGGCAGAAAAACTGAAACACTATCAACTTCACTTAAGATCTGCAAACTTGATAAGTACCAAACATCCAGCATCGTGACTAGTTGTCACTTCAGGGAGCAGGGAAGGAGAATGGAGGAGTGCAGAGTCTAAAAGAATTGAACACTCAAAAATATTACTTAGCAACTAGGTAATGTGTGAACGTCAGTCAAAACAGATTTGCAAGGGACTTCCCCGGTGGTCCAGTGGTAAAGAATCCACCTTCCAATGCAGGGGACTTGGGTTCGATCCCTGGTCAGGGAACTAAGATCCCCACATGCTGCGTGGCAACTACTGACCCCACGCGCCTCAACTAGAGAGCCCTCATGCCACAAAAACTACAGAGCCCACGAGCTCTGGAGCCCGCGCCACAACTAGAGAAGAGAAAACCTGCACGCCACAACTACAGAGAAGCCCGCATGCCTCAACGAGGCCTGCGTGCCACAACTAAGACCCAACGCAGCCAAAAAAAAAAAAAAACAAACCAAAACAAATCTGTAAGACGGCCATCAGTTTCTAGAAGAGAACTGAGAAATGTAAGGGCAACTCTAAAATCTGGGGTATGCTTAACATGTTCGCATTCCATCTAATTACTGGGTAACACACTTCTGTTAGAGGCGCCCTGTAACAGAAAGTCTTAGTGACTGATGAAACCTGATAGCTTAAGATGAATAGGGCATTGAAACATAATATAAACTTGAACTGGTTAAAACTTTTCTTCCTACCACCACTTCAACTGAATTATGTGCACTGTTGGTATTTCTCCTGTGGGTCTAAGATACTACTGAAAAAGCCTCCCAGGCTACCCTCCATTCAGCATTGAAACAAAAAGTGGTCATGTGCACACCAAGGCCCACAGAGAGAGCTAGGGGGTATGAAATTGATTTTGAGCAAAGCAAACATTTCTTGGGCCCTATTTTCTTGCCATGCTACAACCAACTGCTTCGTGGGACCAAAGGGAAGAACCTCACCGGCAGACAAAGCTTTGTGCATTTTATGATAAACGTACAAAGGGATTGCTGTCACGTGCCAAAGCAATGACAGGGAAGGCAGGAGAAACTGTCTCACTTGGTAACAAAGAGGGTTCAAAGCCACAGAGGCTGGTGTGTTCTATTCAGGGGTCACCCAGGATCATCAGTGTGAGCACTGTGTCCTAGTTAGGTCTGCAGTGGGGTTTTTCCCCCCTGGTACTAGTTTATAAAAGAATAGTGTGTCTAATATCGATGGTGTTTTACCGTACGGAACGTTAATTTCCTGGAAAAATCAATCGAACCCATAAATTTTACAAGAAAAACGTTCCAGCTCTAACCTAGATACGGCCCAACAGCTGCAACAGCTTTCTGCCACGCCAGCAACATGCATGTCACCCCCAAGCAGCAGAGACAATTTCAGAGCCCGACTTCCTAGGTTCAAATGCTGGCTTGGCCACTTACTAGGTGTGTGACCCTGGACAAGTTACTTGTCTTTTCTGGGCTTCAGTTTTCTCATCTATTCAATAGAAATCATAGTACACAGTTCAGAGGATTGTTACAAGAAATGAATGAAACAATATAGAGTTTGGAACAATACCTGGCACATAGTTAACATCCTATAAGTACTTGTTACATAAAACGAGCACCAGAGTTTGGTTTCAAACTATTCTCAAAAGGAAGGAACCAAGGATTCTTGGAGGGTAGACAACTACTATCTTGGGACAGGGAAAACTGAGGATGGGCAAGGCCCAACCAGTGACGCCAGAAAGGTAGAAGACATTCACAGAGGTTAGGAGTAGTGCTGAAAGGACAAATCCCTGGCCAAGATGGGACAACATGGGCATCAAAGGTAGTAATGCAGGGGCTTCCCTGGTGGCGCAGTGGATGAGAGTCCGCCTGCCGATGCAGGGCACACGGGTTCGTGCCCCGGTCCGGGAGGATCCCACATGCCGCGGAGCGGCTGGGCCCGTGAGCCATGGCCGCTGAGCCTGTGCATCCGGAGCCTGTGCTCCGCAATGGGAGAGGCCACAGCAGTGAGAGGCCCGCGTACCGCAAAAAGAAGAAAGTAGTAATGCATGCGAAGGTGAAAGGCCTGAGTTCGTAATGATGCCCAAACAAGAAAAGTTCATCTAAAGTATACAACAAGGCGTTATCTTGCTAAAGAAGGGAAGAGAGTATCAGTTTAGTGCTTTGCTGATTTTAATAATAGAAGAGGGCTTCCCTGGTGGCGCAGTGGTTAAGAATCCACCTGCCAGTGCAGGGGACACGGGTTCGAGCCCTGGTCCGGGAAGATCCCACATGCCACGGAGCAACTAGGCCCACAGGCCACAACTACTGAGCCCACGCTCTAGAGCCCTCATACCGCAACTACTGAGCCCACACGCCACAACTACTGAAGCCCGCGCGCCTAGAGCCTGCACACCGCAACAAGAGAAGCCACCACAATGAGAATAGCCCGTGCTCTGCAACAAAGAGTAGCCCCCGCTCACTGCAACTAGAGCAAGCCCACACGCGCAGCAACAAAGACCCAACGCAGCCAAAGGTAAATTAAATTTAAATGTGAAAATAGATCTTTACAAATAATAATAGAAGAGTGCTAGGTGTTTGTTTCCTCTATTAAATACAGACAAACCTTGTCTTATTGCACTTGGCTTTTTGTGCTTCACAGATATTGCATTTTTTACAAACTGAAGGTTTGTGGCAACCTGACAGTGAGGAAGACCATCAGCGCCATTTACTCAACAGCATTATTTTTTCATTAAGGTATAGACATATACCTACTGCACGCTTAATAGACTTCAGTAGAGTGTAAACATAACTTCTGTATGCACTGGGAAAACAAAAAGTTTGTGTGACTCGTTTTACTGCCATATTTTTGTGGTGGTCTAGAACTGAACCTGCAATCTCTCCGAGGTGTGCCTGTATTTCTTTTAGTAGAGAAGGGTAAATGCAGGGAGCATCCTAATACTACTCCTAGCAAAGGTAGAGCAGACCAGTAACAAAAAAGCATCAGTGCACTTTATAACTAGCGGGAAGAAAACTGAGAGGAGTGTCAAGATGATGAATTAGCTAAATGTATTAAAAGGTGCACTAACTGCAGACTTCACCCCTCACACCCTAGGAGATGATACCCCTAGATGGCCCTGCTAAGTGGAGTCAGGTAGTAATAAAGCACATGTAAGCTTCCAATGATGCACAGAGACCTGGCAAACTTCAGGGTGACAGGACAATGGTCCATGAAATGCCAGCCAAGCAAAGTTTAGAGAATATAACATTCAGGGGGGAGCACCACGCTGCAAAAAAACTAGGACCTGTATGGAAAGCATGGGTCCAAAGTCTTATTGATATAACAAGTGGAGGACAGGTATAAAAAGGGGCCTAGCCAGATGACTAGTGGCTTGGAGTTGACAAATACAGATGACCAAAAATCAATCAGCTGAGCCTGCGCATCCGGAGCCGGTAGAGGCCACAGCAGTGAGAGGCCCACGTACCCCAAAAAAAAAAAAAAAAAAAAAAAATCAATCAGCTGATAACTAGATCCTGTCATCTCAGCTGGTCAGACTATTTCTCTGGCTCCGATGAGGTTTCCGTAATTGTGGAATTGTACAACTGTATTGTTATATCCCCAGTAAAGTGTCAAAATGGACTTTGCTCTAACACTAGAAGTTATCAAAATATATGTTGCTCAAACCTTGGAAAGTTAACAAGTTAAAGAACAATAAATGAACACCCATGGCATTAGTATTTTAGAATAGGTGTGTGTTATGTGTTTTGTAATCACTGGATCTTTGTGTGCTGTTTACAGTGTTTGTAGTGTTCAGAAAAACCATCTTTGTAGTTTAAATTGTTTAAAACATTTGAGTCTATAACCATGTTTAAGAAGACTGAAGAACAGTTTAAGAAACTGATTTTTAAAGTTTGATTATGCATACAAATTTAATACTTTGAGCACTAAGGTACACATAGTAGAAGGTGCTTCTCTCCACAAACAAAAACCTTTGGACTAAGTAAAGACTATAAAAGTAGGTCACCAACAGAATGCCCAGAGGGTGTAAAGTGTATTTCTCCACATGAAAGACTATTCAGAAATACAGTAGTCTACTTCTTCCATCACATTGGCCCGAGGGAAACAAAAGATAAGGCAACAATAGAAGAAAACAGAGGAGAAAGAAATGCTACACAGTGGATGAGTCCTTCCATAGTTTGTCTCTTAAAAGTAGGACATGGGAACAACTGGAAATTAACCACAACAGACTCCAGCATCAGTTCATTGTGTAAATGTAATCAGACATGTACGCATAACAACAAATTCCTTCTCTTTCAGCTTTGCAATAAAATGAGTCTGAAATGATTAGGAATGCTAATGTGCCTGGAGCAATTAAATGCCACATGAAGTTTTAGATGTGGAAGGGGGTGAGTTGGAGCTGAGAAAGTTTTGGAAGATTCCACTGACCCATTTCCCTCTGAAGAAGGGGTTAAACCAAAACAGATCACCTCCTAATCCCTGGGTCTCCTGGTCCCTGGCGCCTTCTCTCTTTACAAAAGTAATGTTTTTCTTTCGAAAGGCTGCAGACTATTCTTTCCACAGCTCTCTCTCCTGCCCCTCCCCTCACCTAAGACATGTGCTCTAAACGCTCACTAATGGGAGAAAGACTAGAAAGCAACACCGCGTGGGGAAATTTCCATCATCATCTCATTTCATCACCACAAATCTTGGGAGCTAGATATCATCTCCCTAGTTTTATAGATGGAGAAAGTGAAGTTCCGAGGAAATGAGCAAACTGCAATTCTTCAGAGGCACTGAGTGTCCAGGCCTACTGCCAACGCCTGCATGCTCTCTCATTGTCCAGTGTCCTCTGGGTTCTCTGCTCCATTCTTTATACTGGGGCTGCCTGTCAAGAGTTCTTTCTCAGATGAATTGCAAAGTCAAAAGCCTTGACTCTGAAACTAAAATAAAAGCACTATAAATAAGCCCCTGGTCTAATTCTCCTTCGTTGATCTGATGAATATTTCTCACATAAAGGGCTATCACCCTAGCCTGGGTCTCAATAACTCCCTGTGTGACCTGGAAAATTGGAATGCATACCTGGATCAAGAAAGGGCAGGAATACTCATTCTAAGCTTTCTACAGCCAGACACAGTGCGATGAGCTCTCCATACCAGCCTGCCCTTCAGCTTCAGGTCTGAAAAAGGGTGCCTAGCAACACCCAGCTCCCAGCAGCTGACAGAGACCTACTCCCTCCTCTTCCGGATGGTCCTTGCAATGCTCTCTCTACATTCAGTCAGGACAGAGTGCAACAACTTTAAAACCAGCGTCTGAAGCTATTAGGGCAAGATTAAGGTCATTTTTTAAAGCCTGAGGCAGAAGAGAAATTAACATTCCATTTATTTTAAGATATAGTACACAAGAGAAAAGTAAGTGTTGAGGACAACCTGCTCATCAATTTGCTTACAATCACAATCACGCATACCTAACAGGTTATGAGGGATGGAGTTGTGCTTATTTTTATTTCATTTTTAAAAGCCTACCTAAAAAGGCAAGAAAAGCATATTTCTACTAACCAAAAGTTATTATCTGCATTCTGAATTCATGCAAGGAGGGGAAAACTGCCAAGAATGCCATAAGACAGTGGACATGGGTAGCATGTCCACTGCACAAATATGCTGAGCAGCCAAGGTATGACATCAGTGGCTGTACCCACCTGGAGAAATATAGAGTCCTCTTTAAAATCTGTACGTAGGTTCCATGTAGCCAGTGACAGCTGGATCATTCATGAGGTCCACGTGCAAAATGAAAATGTGGGGGTCCCTTGTTCAAAACTCATAAGGATTTCAAGAAGGCAATGGCCGAGCATTTAGCCAAGCACAGGACTGTCCTCCGTGCAGGAGTTGCTCACTCATGAAGCCAGACCTGCATCTGGGCTAGTGATACCCTGATCACAACACACAGCATAGAAAAAGAACCATCAGATGGACTTGCTTTGCTTTTACTCTTACTAAACGAGGATGATGACAAAACTTTGAGAAACATCCTCTTTTACTCTCACACTCCCAGAAGAAGCTCGCCTCATGAAACAGGCCAATTTGAAAAAAAAATTTTTTTGATTCTTATTCTTAAGCAAAATGCATTGCTTGTATGACACAAGAAAAGAAAGAACAGAAAATTTAATGTAATTGCTGAAAAAAAACCCTGCATTTTCAGTAGTGAAAAGCAAATACCACAAAAAACTAAACTAGTACTCTAGGGGAGCAAAATTGGCCACCCCAAAATGTCTCCTCGGATTATTTCTGAGCTGAAAACAGTCAAGGCCCAAACGGCTCAGGAAGAAACTTTGATCCTTCTCCCTAATTAGACAGAGAGTCTGTTCCAGGAATAGAGCTATCACCAGATATCAGCACAGACAGGCTGGGTGTAGGCGAGGACTCAGAGATCAGAGTCCACTCTGTGTCCCATTGTCTCTGCAAGGCCCAGCAAACATTTACCAAACATTTGCTTTTCCATCTCCATAGCAATTGCCTTCCTCCACTTGTAAGTCCCAAGCCCCTACCCCCAACATCCTCTTTTGTCTTTAGCTGAAGATGGTATTGAAGGTGAGGATTTCAGCTATTTTGGTGAGTTACTCAGTTTTCCTTGGTCTCCCCCATGTATACATGTTATTAAACTTTTGTTCAATCTTCTCCTGTTAATCTGTCTCATGGCAACTTAATTCTTAGACCAGCCGGAAGAACCTAGAAGAGTAGAGGAAAATTTCCTCCTCCCTACAGTACCACAGGGGATAGATAACCTTGAGAAACTATTCCAGAACATGGGAAAAATGAATAAAGAAACTAAAAGGACTGGGGCTTCCCTGGTGGCTCGGTGGTTAAGAACCCGCCTGCCAACGCAGGGGACACGGGTTCGAGCCCTGGTCCAAGAAGATCCCACATGCCACAGAGCAACTAAGCCCGCGTGCCTAGAGCCCGTGCTCTGCAACAAGAGAAGCCACCACAGTGAGAAGCCCACACACTTCAATGAAGAGCAGCCCCTGCTCACCACAACTAGAGAAAGCTCGCGCATAGCGAAGACTCAAAGCAGCCAAAAATAAAATTAATTAATTAACTTAAAAAAAAGAAATAAAAAAGGTAAAGGCTCACATACAAATGAGAGAGAAACGTGGCCTTCCACCCCTAGAACAGAGGATCTCAATAAATGACATGTTATTATAACATCACATTTTGCAAGGACGCATAAATGTATTTTAACCATACATGAGACAGCAGAGCCAACGGAGCACAACTGGTAGTACAAAGTACAATATAAGAAAATGTCTCAGAGCTTAAAAGCCTTAAGATTGAAAATTGTGAGTGCTAACAGAAATCAAGGCAAAATTAACGCCATACCTTGCAGACTTACTAGATGCTACAAAGAATATGGCCAACCATGACAAGTGTCCTTATAAGGGTGAGATGAGAGATTTGTCACAAACACGAGAGAAGGCAATGTGACCTCGGAGGCAGAGATTGGAGTGATGTGACCACAAGCCAAGGAATGCCAGCAGCCACCTGAAGAAGCCAGAAGAGGCAAAGAATGGATTCTCCCTAGACCCTTCAGAAGGAGGATGGCCCTGCCGATATCTAGATTTCAGGCTTCTGGTTCCAGGACTGTGGGAAAAGAAATTTCTGTTGTTTTAAGCCACTCATCTGGTGGTTTTTTGTTCTGTTTTTTGTTTTTTAACTGCAGCCCTAGGAAACAAATACATTAGGCATTACGTAACAAATACTTCCACATACAATAAAGCTCCAAGACATTGCTCCTCTGGCTCAGAAGTCTCAGGCTTGTAGAGGATACAGGGCTGACCCACCTGATAATTAACACTGGAGTGGACAACCACCAAGTCAGAGTCGTGACCAGGAGGGATCTGGATCTACAGCCAACGGAGGAAATCCCAGCCAGCTGGCTTCACGGAGGCGCTCCAACTACTTTTTGACCTTTAAATAATGCCTCCTTGGGCTTCCCTGGTGGCGCAGTGGTTGGGAGTCCGCCTGCCGATGCAGGGGGCGCGGGTTCGTGCCCCGGTCCAGGAGGATCCCACGTGCCGCAGAGCGGCTGGGCCTATGAGCCGTGGCCGCTGGACCTGCGCGTCCGGAGCCTGTGCTCCGCGGCAGGAGAAGCCGCAGCGGTGAGAGGCCCGCGTAACGCCAAAAAAAAAATAATAATAATGCCTCCTTGATTTTAGGCAATAAAATTTCTTTGGAACTGAAGGGGAACAAAATACGCCACCTCCAAGTATGCCTCTTTGGCATAAGGATGATCTTGAGCTGGTTATTTTTAAGAAATAGCAAACACCAGAGAAACTCTGAAAACCTAGTAGATGTTACCCTTTGTAAGAGACATTTAAGCATATAGGGGAAATTTCCATTTGTAAGGGTGTTTCCCTCTTGGTACCGGAAAGAGGAGGATGACTAAATCTCTAGCAACTATTAACAGTGGAGAGGCAGCAATTTAAATCTGCACAACAACCCTACCCTTGTTTACTGTGCTTTTTCCTAATAAACCTCCTAAAACTGGCTCTCACATCTTTTGTCTTTAGCTGAAGGTATTTAAGGTGATAACTCAGGGGAATTCCCTGGAGGTCCAGTGGTTAGGACTCTGTGTTTTCACTGCCAGGGCCACACACGCAAAAAAAAAAAAATTAAAAAAAAAGTGATAGCTTGGGGCATTTCAAGAAGTTAATCAGTTTCCCTGGGTATCTCCTATGTATACAGGAGACATACATGTGATTAAACTTCTGTTTTACTCCTGCTAATATGTCTTTATTACCAGAGTCGGGGAGTGGGCAGTATCTCAGCCAAGAACCCAGAAGGGTAGAGAGAAAATTATTTTTCCTCCCGGACAGGATTCCCTTGTATCATTATTTATTGGGAGTTTTGTCTCACTTATGGGTTCCGCGCTGGGAATAGAGCAGTAAACAAAACAGACGTAGACCTTGCCCTGAAGGAGCTTCCACTAAGAGTGGAGTATATATTAAACAAATAATTACAAATAATTATTTACCATCTTTCTTGTTCTCACATTTGTTTCATAC
Source organism: Lipotes vexillifer (assembly GCF_000442215.2). NCBI lineage: Eukaryota > Metazoa > Chordata > Mammalia > Artiodactyla > Lipotidae > Lipotes > Lipotes vexillifer. The sequence continues at coordinate 884,633 of NW_006775771.1, read as the reverse complement.
TCACAAGCACCCTGCAAGTTAGGACTAATCCCTGGCTCACAGATGTGGAAACTGCCATTAAGTGTCAGCTAGAAGGAGCTGATCTGGGGTTGGACTGGGCCAAAGAACTCTGGAGCCCACTGCTTAGAGGACAGCACTACACCAGCTCCTCTCTGGGCCTCCCTTACTACTGAAAAATGGAGCTACCTTTTATTCACCCTGTTTCTCAGGTCCAAAACTCTGGAGTCACCCTTGACTCCTCTTTTTCTCCCCAACAATATTACAAGCTGTAAACTACACTCATTTGCCCAACTTTTTTATTTATTTATTTTTTTGCGGTACGCGGGCCTCTCACTGTTGTGGCCTCTCCCGTTGCGGAGCACAGGTAGGCGGGCCTCTCACTGTCGTGGCCTCTCCCATTGCGGAGCACAGGCTCCGGACGCGCAGGCTCAGCGACCGTGGCTCACGGACCCAGCCGCTCCGCGGCACGTGGGATCTTCCCGGACCGGGGCACGAACCCGCGTCCCCTGCATCGGCAGGTGGACTCTCAGCCACTGCGCCACCAGGGAAGCCCCATTTGCCCAACTTTTAAACCCTACATTATTCTCCTTATTCTCCCAAAAGGGAACTTACAATTTCAACAAGTTTCTTAATCAAATGTAGCATCCAAATTTTGTCGGGTTTGGTTTCTGGGGGTTTTTTTTGGCATAAGATATTATATTTCCAGGAAGTGTGTATGTGATCTTGTACAATTCATTTACTGACCTTAACTACATAAGTATGCTCTTCACAATTATTTCACAAGTGTGCCTGGAGTCCTCCCTGTGTGCGAAGCCATTCAGCCTCTGGTCCCTGGCTCTCCTGCAGCTCGTCTCACGACCCGAGCATTTCCTTATTTTCAGGCCTTTGCACATAGGTTTCCACTTTCAGGGGATCCGTAGGCTGATTCCCACTAATTACCACTCACCCTTCAGTCTCAGCTTTGACTACAGGCTCTGTGAGGACAAGGGCCATGCTTCTCTTCTCCACTGTATCCCCAACACCCATCCCATTACCTGCACAGAGAAAGTGTCTAACAGATCTCAGCTGAACCAACATCACCTCCTCAGCACCACAGCTCAGGGTTAGGGAGCCCTCCCTTCCTGCCCCTAACACCCTAAGCCTCCCCCATACCAGCACTTATCACTTGGTACTTTAATTGCTGTTTTTCTCCTCTACTAGATTAAGTTCCTGAAGGCCCAGGTTTTATCTTGGTTACTATTCAATCCCAAAGCCTGCCACAGCACCTGGCAATATTTGTTGACTAACCTTATTAAACCTTTGAGTAACTCACCTGTTTCCCTTTTTTCAATAAAAAAGGAAAAGATGACATCCATTTCACAATACTCCTGCGAGCCTTAATGCCACAAAAAGGCCGACTACATTAAAGGACTCTAATTAGAAATTCAGGTAAGTAGTGAAACCCACTTCATAAGCTACACAACTCATTCATTTATCAGAGAATTATTTCTTCACGGTCCCAATTTACTGCCTGAGACATTAAGAAAATCTAGAATTTGTATGTCAACTATATTTCAATGAAATAAGTAAAATTAGGAAAAATCTAGAACCACTTTCATATCCCAGGCAACCAATGACTTTGATTTCCCAAATATTGACACAATTTGCAAAGGTACATCAGGAAGGATGGGCTATATTATGCTGTGCTCACAAAGGTTTCTTTGTCATACTCTCTACATGCCCATTTCAGGTTGGCTCTGCATGTCCTCATCAGGGAGGACAGAGCCTCCACTGTCTAGAGCGTCCCCAGGTTGTCGAGGAAGGGAAGATGGTGAACAGCCACGTCCCCAACAGAACTGGAAATAACTGGTGAACACCATTAGCAAGCACTTGGCAGAAATGAAAACATTCTACAAAAGTAGTTAATTCACTTTCTACCTATGGCATCCCAAAAAGTAACTCTGACTCAATATACATGTACTCAATTGGTGTTTTTTTTGTTTTCGTTTTTTTTGCTTTAATAAAACTAACAGGACAGGGACTTCCCTGGCGGTCCAGTGGTTAAGACTCTGCACTCCCCACGCAGGGGGCCCAGGTTCGATCCCTGGCTGGAGCACTAAGGTCCTGCATGTCACACAGTGCATGCAGCCAAAAATTAAAATTAAACTAACAAGGCAAATGCATGTTATTCCGAATTATATGGCAATTCACCAAAAAAAAAAAAAAAGTATCCACCATAACGTAATGGAACAAGAAGAGAATAAGCTATCTTGCCAGAAAACCTACACAACAGAATTTTATTAACAGACCAGTGTAGCTCTGGAAACTAAAGGCAGATTTGTTCCCCAGCTGTTCATAGGTATTGGCACAGTGAGGTCTTGGCATTATCCAGCTGCTTCCACCTGGCATTGTCAAAAACCATTAGCTCGTGAATGATACACGAGCAAGGAATACCTACCATGCCCTTTACAACTCCTGTAATTTGCACTCATATTTCAAACAAATCTAAATTCAGACTCATGCAAAGCACACAATATAGGCAGGCGTAGTGAAGGGATGATCACAGCAGAAGGGACCACAGGAAGTGTTCAGGAGAGAGGCAAGGCTAAAGATAAATTCAAATCCCAAAGAAAGTCATATGGATAAAACAGCTAATGGAGAGGGTGAAGAGAAGCGAGGAGAGGTTTGGAGAGCCCGGGAACAGCGCTACTGAAAGGAGATTTCTGAGAAGAAAAGGGAGCAGAGTTAGAAAATTAGAAAAAGGACAAGAATGAAGGAGTTTCCAGAAGTTAAGAGAGACAAGAGTTCATGGACTAGAGAGTGAGTAGCAGCAATGACTGCTCTGGTGAGGATATGGAAGATGAACAAATTTAAGTGACTGCTTGAACCTAAAAAGTCACTGGTGACCTTGGGCAAGCATCTTCCTGAGGAGCAGTGAAGTAGAAGCAAGGCATGGAGACCACCGACAGTTGCTGGTGTGCATCCTCCTCTCACCCCTCTGTGCACCCACCCCTCTCTCCTCTCCAGCCCCTCCACTGGCTGGCTGACTTCTTTATCGTTCAGCTCCTGCCACACATCCTGTGGGAAGCCTTCTCTGATGTCCCCGCCCTGGGCTCGTCTCCCCACGATGCCCTGTGCTGTTCAGTTGGATGGGTCTCCCACTAGACACGTTGGGGGAAGCGGCCTCTCTAATCCGTCTTTGTGTCTCTGGCACCCAGAAGGGTCCTTGGCATACAGAAGGCATTCCACGTGTGTTTGTGTAAGGAAAGAAATAAAGGGGTTACAAAAAGAGAGCAACTTTGAGTCCAGTAACTTGAAGGGGAGATACGGACTGGAAGAGGGGATGTGCCATTTGACCCAATAGCAATGACTTAGCACACCTTTGGGCTAAGGGGGAGGCAACGAGAAGAGTCAAGATGCTGGGATTACAAATAGAGGAAATGGAAGTCAGGGCACATATGAGCAAATGTGGCAGGGAGAGAAGGCATTAACACTTCTGGCAGAACATTTCTCCATCTCCAACAGCAGGGGACAAGAAAGATGATGTTAAAGAGGTCCCAAGGTGGCCTGAAAGAGGAGCTTGTGCTGAACAAAGATCCAGTAAGGGGGGAAGGTAAGGGCCTCTACCAACACAGAGGGAGGCACGAATGCGATTGATAGTTGGAGGGAAAAGGAAAAGGTCTGGAAAGGCACTATGCAGACTAGCAAGGAATCAATCGGAAATGAGACGGCAACTGCAAACAACTAAACCTCTTTATGCATCCAGTCAGTCCCACTCCTGTCCATCCGTCTTTCAACTTTTCCCTCAAATCTATCCTTCCTTTCCAGTTGAAGACTCTTCTTGGTTTATGCAATTAGTGTCAGGCCTAGACCATTATGGCTGTGTAATTCGGTATTTCCTTAACTGTGCTCCTCAAAATGTTAATAAGTGCACTTACCGAAAAAGGTGAGTAAATGGATTTCACAGATACGTTTAAGGAAGCAACACATACTCTCCCTCAGTTTCAAAATTCTCCACAGTGAATTACAAGCTCTATGAAATCCTACAAAGAAATCGACCTAACTCTAACCCAGCACAGGTGCAGATTCTTTCTCAGGTGGCACCTATAATGAAATACAATAAGTAAAACCTGATTTTCCACTGCAGGTTCCATCTACAAATGTAGGCTACAAGCTAACACCATGCATCAGTCAGGATATACTATGTAACAAACATCCCCCAAATCATAGTAGCTTCACACAACAGATATTGGTCACTATAGACCTGAACAACCCTACAGGGCAATGTCCCTGCTATAGGGACTCAGTGGACTGAGGCTCCACCAACCTGTAGATGAATCATCTGAAACACACAGCCTTCTCACTACTGTATGAGAGGAAGATGATATTGGAAGGTCTTCCAACTACAGTTAAATGCTTCAGCCTGGAAGTGACATTTGACTTCCGCTCACAACACACTGGGCAGCACCAGTCATATGCGCCCACCTAGCTTAAAAGGGAGCAGAAAAGTCTAAGCCTCCCCCGTGTCCTGACAAGAAGAGAATCAGAGAAGGGGTAAAGTGCTCAATGTCCCTACTGCACACCTCCTCCTCATTCCCAATCAGCCCCCGCAGTCTGCTAGCTCTACATCTAGAAGCCCTCCAACAGTCCCCTTTTCTTTCATTCACTATCATACCTCACCTTCACCTGTTTCTCTCTTATGCCTACCAGTTATTTTTCCAAAATATCTCATCATGTTATTCCCAACACCTGATTACTAAAAAAAACATGCTTTGTGGCTACCTACTATTTATGGTATAAAATTCCTTATTATGATATACAAGGGCCTTCACTCTCTTCACCTCAATCTACCTTTTCAGCCCTGTCCCTGGCCTCTGTACACTTTTTTTTTTTTAAGGTCTGACACTTTCTGGACTAGGTCTTACTTTGATTTTAATTGCAATGAGTCAGAAATCTCAGGGCAAAAGAAAAATTGGCTTAGGGTTTCAGTGGCTCTCTAATGTCTTGTCAAACACAGGCAGTACCAGCAGTGTCTGCAGCTCTGTGCCTTAGGCAGGGCCTTCAGGTTCTACTATCCTGTTTTCTAGAATGTGCTCTACTTCCCTGGTGATTCAATCAGGTAGGCCAGGGGGTGTTTGGCACAGACTGTAGCAGAGCTTCTGCAGGACATATCCAGGTGATGCTACCAGCACACGAGGGAGGATGCCCCTCATCATTATTACCTTTCCTGTAGCAAGAGTTGTGGTCCACAGTGAATTTACCTTAGACCTCCATCCATGACAAATCCCACTAGGTCTAATCTCCCATTTCCCCTCCATTCCTCAATACATAACGTGAAGGTGTACATCCCAAGAGCAGCCCAGCAGGATTTCTAAACACAGAAGCATCATTCAGATACGGTTCTTTTTACCATAATGAAGGGAAGCACAAATCTTACAGGAGATTTCAGAGGCCATGCCTGGCAAACAAAAAGAGCAATCAAAATTTTATCAGCACCCACTCTTTC
>NW_006775771.1:862933-879114 GCF_000442215.2 Lipotes vexillifer | reverse complement strand
CTCTTTCCATAAGAAGAGAGGATCATTCTATGTCTAGTGCCAGGCGGTTTGGGCTCCAGGTGGAGATTTTCTTTGAGGAGCTTCAACAAATGGATACCTACAAACTGTCACAAAAGATAATTCTAATTCCCAGAAATAGCCACTTTCACACCATCATGCTTTTACTCACGCTGCTGTCTCCCTCATATGCCTCCTCTATCCAATACCCATTCCTCAAGAGTTAGACCAGCGTCAGCTTTGGTAACCCCCTTCCCATTTTCCCCAATCTCACCAGAATTAAGGGACTAAATTTATAGGCTGAGTTCCCATTTGCTGAGTTCCCACTGCATTTGTTGAATTTCTTTATCACAGTAGCTCACTGTCTTGTAGTTAGACACATACTGTATCTCCCCGGCTAACCTGTGAACTTCTTGAAGATAGGGAATGCATTTTTTTTCATACTTTAGAGCTTTATATTCAGTAGGAGTTTAATAAATGTTAACTGACTGAAAACTGAATTAACAATGTTTCCTGTCAACCTAGCTGACATAATCTAAGTTTTATTTGTACCCGGTATGGCTTATTAAAAGTGGGCTTTATTCAGCTCAATAACAAAGAAACAAACAACCCAATCCAAAAATGGGCAGAAGACCTAAATAGACATTTTGCCGAAGAAGATATACAGATTGCCAACAAGCACATGAAAGGATGCTCAACATCACTAATCATTAGAGAAATGCAAATCAAAACTACAATGAGATATCATCTCACACCGGTCAGAATGGCCATCATCAAAAAATCTAGAAACAATAAATGCTGGAGAGGGTGTGGAGAAAAGGGACCCCTCTTGCACTCTTGGTGGGAACGTAAATTGATCCAGCCACTATGGAGAACAGTATGGAGGTTCCTTAAAAAGCTAAAAACAGAACTACCATACGACCTAGCAATCCCACTACTGGGCATATACCCTAAGAAAACCATAATTCAAAAAGAGTCATGTACCAAAATGTTCATTGCAGCTCTATTTACAATAGCCAGGACATAGAAACAACCTAAGTGTCCATCAACAGATGAGTGGATAAAGAACATGTGGCACATATATACAATGGAATATTACTCAGCCATAAAAATAAACGAAATCGAATTACTTGTAGTGAGGTGGATGGACCTAGAGTCTGTCATACAGAGTGAAGTAAGTCAGAGAAAGACAAATACCGTATGCTAACACATATATATGGAATCTAAACAAAACAAACGAAATAAATGGTCATGAAGAACCTAGGGGCAAGACGGGAATAAAGACACAGACCTACTAGAGAATGGACTTGAGGATATGGGGAGGGGGAAGGGTAAGCTGGGACAAAGTGAGAGAGTGGCACAGACATATACACTACCAAACGTAAAATAGATAGCTAGTGGGAAGCAGCCGCATAGCAGCGGGAGATAGCTCGGTGCTTTGTGACCACCTAGAGGGGTGGGATAGAGAGAGTGGGAGGGAGGGAGACGCAAGTGGGAAGAGATATGGGGACATATGTATATGTATAACTGATTCACTTTGTTATAAAGCAGAAACCAACACACCATTGTAAAGCAATTATACTCCAATAAGGATGTTAAAAAATAAAATAAAGTATATGATAAATAAAATAAAGTATATGGTTTTTACTATAGAAAAAAAAGTGGGCATTACTGATCATAGATTGTTAAAATTATGTTTATTAAAGAAAATAATCAAACAGTTTATTTTACTAACATAACACAATCTAAACATTTTCTGTTTTGTTTTTGGTGTGTGTCCCATAACATATTCTAAAAAGCTTGAATGCCATACAGTATGAAATGGAGATAACTCACCCTTCAACTTAAAAATACCTAACCTATTATATTTAAGGAACAAAACACCTAAATTACTTAGTTTCCTAATAATACTGCAAAATTAGCTTTACAGATGTGGTAAAACCCTGCTTTGAGATATGGTAAAAATAAATATATCCCAGGAAAGGACATGTAATTTAAGTTCAAACACTAAGAGTGTTTCTTGTGAGAAAAATTAGTGGCACATACTGTTTTGAATCGTTCCTATTTAAATTGGAATAACCCTACTATAGAAATGGATGCTCAAGCAATTCTAGTATGAACAGATACCGAAAGTAAATCAATCCTCTTAGAGTATCAAAAAGCAAAATAGGGAGGAAGCTGAAGTAGGTAATGACCCAACCACTCATTCCTAGCCATTTACCCCTGATATCTTCAAAGACCTATTGAAGCTAGCAGCTGGTCACTTGGCATCTGAAACGAACCTACCACTATATTTATCCTCCACTATAGAAAAATGTAGCATATTCAACTCCAACTCACAAAGAACCAATACTGATTAACAGAACTAGTCTCAACACTGTGAAAATATGTCCCACAGGGACAAACTTTAAGTAGCCAGCTTCCCAGTGCTTTTAAAATATAATTTGACGTCCGTGAGTTTTCAAAACCAAATCTTAGGGCTTCCCTGGTGGCGCAGTGCTTGAGAGTCCGCCTGCCGATGCAGGAGACGCGGGTTCGTGCCCCGTTTCGGGAAGATCCCACATGCCGCAGAGCGGCTGGGCCCGTGAGCCATGGCCACTGAGCCTGCGCGTCCGGAGCCTGTGCTCCGCAAATGGGAGAGGCCACAACAGTGAGAGGCCCGCATAACGCAAGGAAAAAAAAAAACAAAAAACCAAATCTTAAGCAAGATACTGCATCCTTTACTCTTAGGTCAGAGATGCTGACAAGAGTAGAGTGATAAAATGGCTGCAGGGCCGCATACAAGCACAGATATTGATTTAAATTACATCAAGTACAGCTGCTTTCCACAGCAGTTTAACTGCCAAAGTAGAGGACCTTAGCTCTGTACCAAGTGACAGCACAATTCTGAGAGCACTACAGATGTCCTCAGGTCACCCACCCTCAGGCAACTTGGGGCTAACCAGAGGAGCTAAATTCAACACTGGTTGTGACCTTCATTCCTTTTTTTTCTGGAAGGATCCGTAGGTTTCTACCAATTTCACATCTGTTTCAACTTTTCATACACTCTATTCAGACATCTACATACTTTACAAATTATGGTTTGGCTCTAACTGAATCATGCCTTAAAAAAGGACATCCCAGAGTGGAACCAACGGTAACCAATTATGCTGGAATCATCACCACCATAATTTTACCTGCCTCACTGATAAAAATGGGTCCTTCTACACGAATACTTCAAATCAAAACTTTTCTGGACAGATACAGTGACTGCCTCATTACTCTCCAAGAATTAGAGGGGGAAAAAAGCCTATAAATTTAGTCTCTTTTAATCCAGGATAAACTGTTTGTTTGTTTAGAATTTTTTATTTTGTTTGTTCTAGAAACAATATTACAGTCTGTGCTTGGTGCTCACTCTTCATTGTTACACAAGATGTGGGGGCGGAAGGCAATCCTCCAGGCAAGAGGCTTAGTCTCCACTCCACCACCCTGAGTTTACCAGGTTGTTAGATTCAGAAGTTTGTATCATTAAATCACATGTAATTAGATTTTCAATTCACTACCACCTTTGCTAACATGCAAAACAGCCAACAGATCCTCCAGAGATTTTATTTATGATAAAACAAATAAGGCAAATGAAAAAGCATTAACTTTTATGAACTGTATACAAGTACCTTACAAGTCAGTAAAAAATAACTAATCAGTGCACAACCTCTGTTGTGCTTGAGTAAGGAGGTACTTACTCAGCACCTCCTAGCTGGAAAGGACTCAGTCAATGACTTAACTGAGAACTAATAAAGTGAACCGGCTTGCTGAAGCCATGAGCTGGTTAGAAGAGCCAGGATGACTTTAAGCTGCATCTTTGAGGTTCTCATCTTCCCCCAGCACCATGCTACTCCTATGTCACACTAGGCTTAGATTTTCATCTTTTCATGAATTTATCTTCCCAACAAGAATGTAAGCCTCTTAAAATCTCTGTATATTTTGCCCCTTAGTTCATGTGAAGTATACAGCAAATCTGTGATAAACGATACAAAGAAAACCAGTACAATACACTACCAAATAATCCCAGAATTGCCATAAACCTTAAGTGCTCAAAGATCTGTACTTTTAACCCCAACTCTAGCAAATTCTGGCCCCTATTGTTTTTATTATCTATTAAAGATAGACAATACTAACCCCTCTCAACTGTCTAATGGTCTTAAATAGCCCAAACATAATGGCACACAGCCCTTTGGAGCAAAGAAAGTACTCCACCATCTGGAATAAAAACCACAGAGTGTGTGGAAGTGTATTCCTGAATCAGTACAAATATTCATATTGGAAGTGGAAGAGCTATTGATACGTTCCAATGGAACTTTTTTTAAAGTGGTCTAAGGTTTTCTATCTGTAAAATAGAGTTCAAAAAATAAGACAGAGGGAATTCCTTGGTGGTCCAGTGGCTAATACTCTGCACTCTCAATGTAGGGGGCCCGGGGTTCGATTCCTGATCAGGGGAACTAGATCCCACATGCCGCAAAGAAGATCCCAAACGCAGCAACTAGGACCCGGCGCAGCCAAATAAAATAGTAAGGCAGAAGGTTATGTTAACTGTTTATTCTCCACACTGGCAGTTCTCAAAATATGATCTGGGAACCCCAGGGAAACTCAAAGACCCTTTCAAGGGATATATGAGGTCAAAATTATTTTCATCATAATGCTATGATGTTACTTTCCTTTTTCACACTCATTCTTTCATGAGTATGAGTGGAGTTTACTCATGAGTGTGATAGTACAACCTACTAAGTGCAGAAGCAGATACGAATCCAGCTGTCTTCTACTAAGGCAGACACTAAAGGGACTTGTGAGTGTATAATGATGCCACTCTTCTTACTAAATTGGGTTTTGTTCTGGAAAACATGGGTATTTTTTATTTAAAATGTTTCCATGTTTCTTTTTAACTAAATTTATAAATATTTTTTTTATTTCTCAGTTTTAATTTCCAGTACAGTAAATATAACATATATACAGGCATACCTCATTTTATTGCACTCATTTTATTGTGCTTCACAGATACTGCATTTTTTTTTTTTTTTTTTTTTTTTACAAATTGAAGGTTTGTGGCAACCCTGCATCAAGCAAATCTATCGGCACCATTTTTGCAACAGGATTTGCTCACTTCATGTCTCTGTATCACATTTTGGTAATTTTTGCAATATTTCAATTTTTTTCAGTTGTTATGTTCGTTATGCTCATCTATGATGAGTGATCTTTGATGTTACTCTTGTAACAGATTACAAAAAAAGATGTAAAAGGTTACAACTCAGGGAAGGCTAATATGATTGTTAGCATTTTTTCGCAATAAGGTATTTTTTTACCTAAGGTATGTACATTTTTCTCAGACCTAATGCTATTGTACACTCACTGGAATACAGTATAGTGTAAACATAAATATTATACGCACTGGAAAAACCGAAAAATTCATGTGACTCACTTTATTGGTGATATTCACTTTATTGCAGTGGTCTGGAACTGAAACTATTGTTAACTCTGAGATGTGCCTGTATAGCTGACAAAAACAAAAACTCCTCAGGGTCAGCTTGGGAACCGACACCAATTTAGGAGTAGAATTTAATGAAATTAAATTTGAGTAAAGAATTTTATTCTAACTGGTGCCTATCTACATGCACATGATTTTAAGTTAGAAGATATCGGGCTGGGGTTGGGCAGAGAAGGAAATGGACCAATTACCTTGTGTGACTTTGAGTTTTCATACCAAACCGAAAGTGCAAGCTTCAGTATAAACAATCTAATCCACATGTGAACTAAATCATAGATTGTGCTTAATTCAATAATGCTTCAGCTTGTGCACTGAGAAAGGATTAATGAACAAGCACCTTATGAATATACCAAACCTCCACGCTCACCCCCCAAAAAAACAACAGAAAGAAAATGGAGAGAAAAAAACAAAAAAAAAACAAAAAAACCTGAGCAGGTGAGAGGGCAGACAAAGGACTGATGATGTTCAGAAACTTCAGTGGGTTTCTGAACTCAGTATCCATACAGACAGACTTCCATTCCCAGCCACTCATTAATATATACCAAGAAATCTACTTTACTGTTCTCACTGCTTACCTCCAGCTAAGAGTCAGAAAGCTAATGCGTTTTTTTCCGTTTCCCCACAGGACAGTCCAGATGCAGAGGATACCATGCAATGCCTCCAAGAGACAATTAGTGACATTCAGACATTTGTCTGAAATTTGTAAATATTGTGGTAACTGTTGTATTCCCAGGTGTTGAGCTCATAATTTGAAATCAGCCCATAGAACAAAGGTGACCTCTGCTTCATTTGAAATTAAAAGAACTATATTCATTACGTCCCCCCACTATTTCCGGTATATATATCTGAGCATTAATGTATATAGCTCTATATTAAGTATTAGAAGAATTAAAATGTATACGACAATGCCCACACCCTCAAGTTTATTCATTAAAAGTTCAAACAATTAAATAAAAACAAAAGATGTCACCAATTATCTCTCAAATGCATGACAGCCAATGAGTGCCTTTAGCGCTGAAGACAGGACAGAATCATTGGGGAATTCTTCAGAGTAGGGTCTTAAACTAGTCCTTAAGAGTCATTTTACTAAACCAAATTATTTAATCCTAAATATAAAAAAGACGCCTGGCTCCACCAAAAACATTACTTTGGTAAAGTACTTTAAAATAAGGTACATAACTGCCATTTCTCAAAATAATGTTCACCCTGAACGTTGATCTTTTCAAACTATTGAATAATGTCACTAGAAATACTGGAGAAGTCCAATTTGAACATTTTTCCCAGAAAAAATGTCACTTTTCAAATTATGGTTTAATGAAGATTTGGCTTCAAGGATATTCATCCCAGGACTGTTTCTTTGGGGTTTTTTTTGGCCATGCCACACGGCATGTGGGATCTTAGTCGCCCAACCTGTGTCCCCTGCAGTGGAAGGGGGAGTCTCAACCACTGGACTGCCAGGGAAGTCCATCTCAGGACTGTTTTTAATAGTAAAAAATTGGTTACCACCAAAAAAAAAAAAAAAAAGTATGTTAAAATCGTCAATGGAATACAATGGAGCTATTAAAAATGACAGAGTAAAAAATGTATTTACATGGAGAGACAGTCACTCCATTTCAGGTGAAACAACTAATCAGTATGTAGAATTATCCCATTTCGTAAACAAATACAAATGTACTTAGAGATACAAATTATCAGTTGAAGCTGATTATGAATGATAGAATTTATGGATAATTTTTATGTTCTTTATAGTACTTATAAGAATTTTAAAGTGCCTGCAGTGCACACATATCGATTCTGTGATGAGAAAGAAAAGTATATCATTTTAAAAACACTAACTCTATGTTCCTGACTGACCAATGCCTTCCTCTACCTTGGCAGGTTAGAAGACATCTAAAGATGTTTTTAAGTTCTTCTCACCCACAGTCAGTGGATGACAGAAATTGTTACAAGACGGCTTCCCTGGTGGCACAGGGGTTGGGAGTCCGCCTGCTAATACAGGAGAGATGGGTTCGAGCCCTGGTCCGGGAAGATCCCGCATGCTGCGGAGCAACGAAGCCCGTGCGCCACAACTACTGAGCTCACGCTCTAGGGCCCACGAGCCACAACTACTGAGCCCGTGGAGCCCGTGTGCCACAACTACTGAAGCCCGAGCGCCCTGTAGCCCCTGCTCTGCAACAGGAAAAACCACCGCAATGAGAAGCCCATGCACCGCGACTAGAAAAAGCCCACGCACAACTACGAAGACCCAATGCAGCCAAAACTAAATAAAAATTAATTTTTTAAAAATTGTTACAATATAAACTTTTGCCCAAGGGTCAAAACTCTGCTAGAAAAAACAAAACTCTCACATGAGTTTAATTAAATCTACAGCTGACAAGCATCAGGCTTCTCAGGAAACTTGCAACACTTTGCGAGCTAAGAAAATAAAACTATTAAAACATCATTTTTCAACAAGGAAAAGGATGGCGGGGACTTTGAAGTAATGTGCTCTGGGAAGGTGTTACACATTCGAATCCCAAACAAAATAATCTTGACATGAATCTGAGCTGAAAACTCAGAGGTGGTACAAAAGCCAAGCCTGTCAGCAGAGCTCCAACTTGTGGTCCATGCTCCTTACGAATCAGGGAAGGCAGCAATAACATACCTAAGCTATTTTAAATATTGAAGGGGAAAAAGCTAATGAAAAATAGGTTGTGCGCAGTAAGGACTCATACAGTAACTGAAACCAAGGTTAATCCTTTGCATTCGGCTTAAATGTTATTACCACACCCACCCCTCCTACTGGTTAGAAAATACTGTGTCTGGTTAAAAAAATGTTAAGGGGCAGCAATACTTATTTTTTATACAGCTTGCCAGACAAAATCGTTCATGAGGGATCCATCCAAGAAAATAAATAAATAAATGGGTGCATAATAGTGAGAAGGTTGGGAACCAGGACTGCAGGGAATCCACAGCACCACCCAAGACCCATGACACCCAAGACCAATGACACCTCGTGGTGCCCCTGAGGGTGGCAAGGCAGCAGGCAGGACTTCAGGTGGTATGCGAGGTGGGAAAAGGCCAGCGTGGCCAAGTGGCCGCTGTCAGCACTGACCTGATGACCAGGGACGCAGAAAGAGGACGAGAGGCAGGGCTTCAACGACAGGCCCCTGCAATTCCCATCTGAGCACCTGGATATTTTAAAAAATAAACACCAGCTGCTGTAGTCTGAGTTGCCAATTCTTCTTTTCTTCCCATTTGCTGCTGCACTGAATCACCAGCCCAGCTCTGGACACCTGGTTCTAACAACCAGGAAGCATGGCCCCATTATTAATAACCACAGGGCAGGGTGCCAAGAGGCCATCTAATCTGGCTCTTTGGCTCTATTCTAAACCCTACTTTACGGGGTAAAGGCTAAAAAAAAATCGCTTGGTGTTTCCTAAACATATATTTTAGGCTATAATATCCTCATAGGCTATTTATTTGCAACAAAATACTGTGGCTCTTTCCTCTTCTATATTAAAACAAAAACAAAACAAACAACAACAAAAAACCCACTTAATAGTTCTTTCTAGAGTAATACCAGTTTGGTTCCTTCCGTCCCCTGACATCCTCTTATGAGCTATTCATATTCAGCGTCCCTTAAAATCTGCTTCCTACTAAGCATTTATTTTCTATCTCTTATTTTTGCCAGTTGTGTGTTCTAAACATAACTTGTCAATGTTCATCTTTTCAAAAAGGTAAAGAATGACTATCAGTAGACCGTGGCCAACCACTTAAATATAGTAGTTCAATAATTCACTGTACTTTTATTTAAAAAATCAATTTATCACTTGAGATTTTTTCCCCCTCCTATGCTTATATGAAAAAGGTTATCTGGTAGAAAGGCACTGTTCTTCAATAGCTTAAATGTCTGTCTGTCAGCTCCCTGAAAGGACAGTAGAGTGCACGAATCACTTCAGTCACCTCAGCTTGGCAAATAACTGATCTCTCCCAGAGCCCTGCAATGATTCATTACACAGCCCAGTCAGTCAGCAAAGCTCCATTAGACCTGACTAGTCCAAGACACCAAGGCATACACTCCCCAAGACAGCCCTGCAGAAGCCCATGAGGCCAAGGACCAGCAAATGAAGGCCACTCCGAGCACTGCTGGCCTTGCTGGCCCTCGAAGTTGAAACATTCCCATTCAGACTTGATTGCGCTTAAGTAAGAAGTAAGAACTTAGGTAACAGAATTCCCAAAGTAATTTTTAAAAGTACTGTCTCATAAAACCTGACTCAGGACTTGGGCCTCATTATTCAAAATTCCTCAGTCTATTTCCTCATGTCTAAGTAGCTGTTAATAGTAAAACACATGATCTATTTATTAACTTTAGAAAAACATCACTACATAAAATGTACAGATTGGTTTTAAGATTTACAGGGTTTCCAAAAACATTAAAATGGGGGGGGGGGAAGCAATCTGAAGTTAGGAAAAGATGGTAATTTTGAAAATATCTGGACTGTTAAACATAGGAAATGCACATATATTAAGAAAGTTAATTTTTAAAAAGTCTATTATACTCAGTAGAACTATTTTTAAAAGCTTTGAAAAGCATCCTTTCATACAAAACTTGATGTGCTTATTTGCCCTTATGGAATTTAAAGACACCTAGAGATTAGGCTTTATTAGTTTCCTTTGAGTAATTAAATACATTACACACTCTCTTCTGTGGCATTTTGTTTATGAGGATATGATGCCTTTTTATTCATGAAAAATTTCACACAACAAATGGTCAGGTTCAATGATTCAGCCATGGTCACACTAGGATCACGGGACGGTATCTCTCTGGGCCTCATTTTCCTTTTATTAAACATGGATAACAGATGCTTATATGTAAGTATACATGGCAGGGACTATACAGAGCTCTACAGATGTAACTTGGTGGTATCATTATCTTTCCTCATAAATAAGCATAGAAAGAAAATACAGGTAAGCATTTAAATCTTACAGTCATTTAAAGAAAACTAAGTCAGAAATTGTACATCAAAGAAAGCACAATGGATTCACATTCCTCACTGGAAAAAGAGCAATTAAGCAAGTACTTTAATTTCCCTAAATTTCCAAGTGGATTACATCTGCTTCAGAAGTAAGGTAAACACAGTGCAATGGTGTCTTTATTATTCACTAAGCACTTTTCAGGCAACACATTCTGAAGTCTTTTTTTTTTTTTTTTTTTTTGTTCCGCGGGCCTCTCACTGTTGTGGCCTCTCCCGTTGCGGAGCACAGGCTCCAGACGCGCAGGCTCAGCGGCCATGGCTCACGGGCCCAGCCGCTCCGCAGCATGTGGGATCTTCCCAGACCGGGGCACGAACCCGCGTCCCCTGCATCGGCAGGCGGACTCCCAACAGCTGCACCACCAGGGAAGCCCTGAAGTCTTTTTTAAACAGACTACTCCTCAGATAATATTCACCAGGTGAAAAGAGGAGTGACTCAAGTTTTAAACCAATTTCCCACTGATTTAATTGAACAACAGCACAGCAAAGAGATGTGTCAACTATTTCTACTTTTCAGTTTGACCCCATGTAAAGCTCTCAGTTATGTGAGTGCTAAGTTATGGAAAGCATACGGACTGAGTGAGCATTTGCAGGGCACCAAGTTGTAAGAGTTAAATCTGGGTCCCCTCCTGCCCCTCTCACATGGATGAGGACCTAATGGTTTGGTAGTTTTCTCGGCTGAGAAAGTCAAAGCTACTCAAACCTAACTTTTAATTTACTGTGGAAAATAACTTAATAGCATAAATCAATGCCATTGGACCAAAGGAAATACACACTTAAAAATAAAAAGAATGGATTGATGGATAGGCAAATGATTAAGCAAATACAGCAAAATGTGCATTGTAGAATCTAGATGGTGGGCACATACGGGTGCTAAGTACATAATGGTTTCAACTTTTCTGGATATTTGAAAATTTTCATAATAAAGTACTGGGGGAAAAATTGTAATCACAATAAAGGAGACAGCAGGCCCCACTGGGAATAACCTCAGCCTAGAAGGAAAGACACTGGTTCTCAGCCTAATCCCAGTAACTCACAAAGTTTAAAACTGTAAAGGGTCTTGGGAATCCTCCAGGACAGGTAAAATACATGGTTTTGAGTCTGAAAAATCAGAAAAATAGGACCATAGCGTTTTCAAAAAAACTAAAAACTGTTCTTTTTGCTGAGATTATATGCCTCTACACTTCTGATTTAGATTATCCTTTATTTCATGAACCATTGATGATAGTAAATAAGAAATCTGTTTTTTTATGTCCCTACTTAGCAGTCAAATCTGATCACCCTTGATATCTGATCAATTTCCTCATCTCCTACCTTTGATGGATAACTCCTTGACCTACCTTCAGCAAGAATCCCCCTACCCTTGACGTTTCCTCTTAGTAATTTTCCATCCACTGACCTCATCACTCTGTTCTTGGGTTATAAATTTCCATCTGTCTTTGCTGTAGTTGGAGTTGAGTCTGATCTCTCTCCTCTAATACAATGCCCCTATTGCAACAGTCTTGAATAAAGTCTTTCTTACCTTTTTAACAAGTGTCAGGATAATTCTTTCTTTATTCATACCTTTATACAGGTATGTATAAAGGTCTTGCGACCTTCAGGTACAGAGGGCTTCGCAGCTAATTATAATGCTTGCTGAAAAGAACAATTTGCTTCCCTAGTGTGACTTAAAGGCTCCAAATACTTAGATATGAAATTGCCCAGAAGCATTAAGACATTAAAAACAAAACAAATAACTTCCCCCACCCACAGTGTTGGTCTCTTGTAATCTTAATAGTCCATGATTTCACTTCAGTTTAATTTCAAAGAATGACACTAAAGGGGGAAAGACTATGCCATAAGATTTTCTTGAGGATGTGACTGTGTCTTATATTATGGACCCAGCATACGAATGAAATGATTTCATTGATTGGGTGAGACAAGTAATGGAAGCAGAGGAATGTTGTTTATTTCCTGAGGGAGAATGGCATAAATTCAAGGGGGAAAAATATCAATCCTCTGTTTAAATTAGGCAAATCAGAGAAAATTATAAAGACACTTAATTTTTAAGTTAACTTATTTTTAAAATTTTTTAGTTAAGAAAACAAGTCCATTTACATGCATCAAAAAGAATAGGAATAAATGTAACCAAGGAGGTAAAAGACAAGACCTGCACACTGAAAACTATAAGACACTGATAAATTAAGTTGAAGACACAAATAAATGAAAAGATATTCTATGATCATGAGTTGAAAGAATATTGTTAAAAATGTCCATACTACTCAAAG
The DNA here is from genome assembly GCF_000442215.2 of Lipotes vexillifer. Taxonomy (NCBI): domain Eukaryota; kingdom Metazoa; phylum Chordata; class Mammalia; order Artiodactyla; family Lipotidae; genus Lipotes; species Lipotes vexillifer. The sequence goes on along the minus strand of NW_006775771.1, from coordinate 866,317 downwards.
CAATCTACAGTTTCAACGCAATTCCTATCAAAATTACAAAGGCATCTTTCACAGAAATAGAACAAACAATCCTAAAATTTGTATGGAACCACATTAGACCTCAAATAGCCAAAGCAATCTTTAACAAGAACAAAACTGGAGGCATCATACTTCCTGATTTCAAACTATATTATAAACTGATAGTAAATCCAAACAGTATGGTATGGGCATGAAAACAGACACATAGATCAAAGGAGCAGAACAGAGTCCAGAAATAAACTCATACCTATATGGTAAATTAATTTATGACAAAGCAGCCAAGAACATACAGTGGGAAAGGTCTCTTCATAAGTGGTGTTGGGGGAAATAGACAGCACATGCAAAAGAAAAACTGAATTACTACCTTACATCATACATGAAATTAACTCAAAATGGATTAAAAACTTGAATGTAAGACCTGAACCCATAAAACTCCTAGAAAACATAGGCAGTAGGCTCCTTGACATTGATCCTGGTGATGAGTTTTTGGATTTGACACCAAAAGCAAAGGCAACAAGAGTAAAAATAAACAAGTGGAACTACATCAAACTCAAAAGCTTCTGCACAGCAAAGGAAACCATCAAAGAAATGATAAGGCAATCTACCGAATGGGGGAAAATATTTGCAAATCACATATCTGATAAGCGGTTTATAGCCAAAATATATAAAGAACTCATATAAGTAAACAGCAAAAAAAAAAAAAAAATCTGATTTTTAAAATGAGTGGAGGATACAAACAGACATTTTGCCAAAGATGTACAGATGGCCAATAGGTACATGAAAAGGTGTTCAATATCACTAATCATGAGGGAAACGCAAATCAGAACCACAATAAAATACCACCTCACACCTCTTAGAATGGCTATTATCAAAAAGATGAGAAATAAAAAGTGTCGATAAAGATGTGGAAAAAAAGGAACCTTTGTGCATTATTGATGAGAAGGTAAATTAGTGTAGCCAATATGGAAAACAGTATGGAGATCTCTCAAAAAATTAAAAATAGAACTATCATACGATCTAGCAATTCCACTTCTAGGTATTTATCTGAAGGAAACAAAAATATTAACTCAAAGAGCTATCTGCGGGCTTCCCTGGTGGCGCAGGGGTTGGGGGTCCGCCTGCCAATGCGGAGGACGCAGGTTCGTGCCCTGGTCTGGGAAGATCCCACATGCCACGGAGCGGCTGGCCCGTGAGCCATGACCGCTGAGCCTGCGCGTCTGGAGCCCGTACTCCGCAGCGGGAGGAGCCGCAGCAGTGAGAGGCCCACGTACCGCAAAAAAAAAAAAAAAAAAAGGGGTGAAACAGGAATAAAGACACAGACTTACTAGAGAATGGACTTGAGGATATGGGGAGGGGGAAGGAAAAAAAAAAAAAAAAAAAAAAAAAAGATATCTGCGTTACCAAGTTCATTGCAACATTATTTACAGCAGCCAAGACATGGAAACAACCTAAGTGTCCATCAATGGATGAATTAAAAAAATATGAGATATATATACATATATATTCCATATATATAATATTCCATATATATATATTGGAAAATTATTCAGCCATAAAAAAGAAGGAAATCCTGCCATTTACAACAACATGAACGGACCTTAAGGGCATTATGCTAAGTGAAATAACTCAGAGCAAGACAAATACCATATGATCTCACTTATATTTGGAATCTTAAAGAAGAAAAAAACTGGCCACTCTCGCCCTCTGAGATGGCCCACACTCTGTGGAGTGTGTTTCTCTCTAAATAAATCCACTTCTTACCTAAAAAAAAGAAAAGAAAAAAACAACCGAACTCACAGACACAGAATTGTACAAACTTCCAGTTATCAAATAAGTCCTGGAGATGTAAGGTACAGCATGGTGACTATAGTTAATAATACTGCATTGTATGTTTGAAAGTTGCTCAAAGTTCTCATCACAAGAAAAACTGTATCTGTGTGTGGTGGTGATTATTTCACAGTACATGCATATATTGAATCATGCTGTACACTTGAAACTATATATCAATTATATCTCAAATTTCTAAATTACCTTCAGTAACATTATACATTTTTAGAAAACAATTCTATCATGCAGTCAGTTTTAAGTTATCAGTCGGTATGGATGTAACTGTTGATATAATAAGGAAGCACTGTGTGGTGGGGCAAAATCAGAGACGATGTCTATGTAACTGGGGCTGCAACACAGGATAAACACAACCCCTCACGATAACTAAATCCTCTGCCTAAAGCATCACTAGTCTTTGAAGGAAGCTGATCCATGTTTCTAAGAAAAGGGACAGCCCAGGGGCTCCACCCCAGAGGGGATGACTTCATTATAATCTGAAAAATGGAGGTGAGCTTAGCCACCTGCTTTAAAATAGGAAATACCTTCTGCAGGTTAGTAGAAAGGTAGACGAAATACTTGAGGCTACTCTGCACGGATCTACAGCAAAGTGCTATGGAGAGCTCCGTTAAGTGAAAGTCCCCTAACACCACACCCCACCCATTTCTTTTCCTCCTTATCCAACAAGAAGTGGAGAACCTCAAGGTTCTTCAGTTGCAAAAGTCAAAGAGGGAGTTCCCAGGGAGGAGCTCTGCTACCAGGTGTAGGAGGGGTGGGTGTACTAGAGGAGGCCAGAAGGGAAAAACAAAGGGCAGGGGATTTCTGAGCTTTGCAGTCAGGGAGAAATAGCGGTTTCTCTGCTATCAACAATACACAGCCCATTTTTGGATTGGGTTGTTTGCTTTTTTGTTATTGAGCTGCATACAGAGTGAAGTAAGTCAGAAAGAGAAAGACAAATACCATAGGCTAACACATATATATGGAATCTAAGGAAAAAAAATGTCATGAAGAACCTAGGGGTAAGATGGAAATAAAGACATAGACCTACTAGAGAATGGACTTGAGGACACGGGGAGGGGGAAGGGTAAGCTGGGATGAAGTGAGAGAGTGGCATGGACATATATACACTACCAAACGTAAAATAGACAGCTAGTGGGAAGCAGCCGCATAGCACAGGGAGATCAGCTTGGTGGTTTGTGACCACCTAGAGGGCTGGGATAGGGAGGGTGGGAGGGAGACGAAAGAGGGAAGAGATATGGGAACATATGTATACGTATAACTGATTCACTTTGTTATAAAGCAGAAACTAACACACCATTATAAAACAATTATACTCCAATAAAGATGTCAAAAAAAAAACAAAACAACAACAAGGGTCTTCCCTGGTGGCGCAGTGGTTGAGAGTCCGCCTGCCGATGCAGGGGCCGCGGGTTCGTGCCCCGGTCTGGAAGGATCCCACATGCCGCAGAGCGGCTGGGCCCGTGAGCCATGGCCGCTGGGCCTGCGCGTCCGGAGCCTGTGCTCCGCAACGGGAGAGGCCAC
>NW_006775771.1:858675-862919 GCF_000442215.2 Lipotes vexillifer | reverse complement strand
AAAAAAAAAAAAAAAAAAAAAAAAAAAAAAATACACAGCCAACTAATGCAATATATTCGTAATTGCTAATTAGTGCCAATGACTGGGGAGATGGAAGAGCCTATAGATTCCAAAATAAATCCAAACACTTGTGGGCCGTTTGCTGGATTTAAATAAGGTTAAATTTCAAGAAAATTTTCACAATCTTGAACTTTGTGAGGCAGAAAGAACTTATATAATGCACATTTAACAGAAACTCTCAAAGTAGCTTTCTTTAAACACCCATGTCTGGGGTACTTTTTATAAGAAGTGTAATAGGAAAAAAATTGCATAGTTACAGCTATAATCTAAATAAGATAAGACTGTAATTATGATTTATTCTTCTGTACAAGCAAAGAAATTCACCACTGATCAAACTTGAATATGATGCTTTCATATACAGAGCACTGCACATTCTCTGGCATTATTTACTGTCGTAGTTTCAGGCACAAACTCCACATCCACTACATCCAACTGACCATCAGTGGGAAAGAGGTTGGGTAAAAGGTCAAGAAGAAGAAAAGTCAAAATGCACTTCTAACCTATTAAAAACTGAACTGACTTCCGGGTCCTTTGAAGCACTTGGGTGGTTATTTAAACTTGTGGAAAAGAAAGGAAGCAGCTACCATGTGAGGTCTCTGGGTCAGACTATTGTTTCCCATGGGCTCTCTCTGAGCGGGTCTAACAGGCTAAGTCAGTGATTCAACACCAAACTAAAAAATAAAACTTGCTAATCAATGTTTTTGGAAAGACTTTAGCTCCGTGGATGTTATCTGTAACTACAATGCTTTACAACCTAGCATACAGCCCTGAATCAAGAGGCTACACTTCTCAGCCACAACAGGAGGCTTTCTGAGGAGCAGGAAATTCCACCTCACACAATGCCAATAAATACTGAATAAATGAGGGACTTCTGTTTCTGGATCCCCAAATCTTACAGGGATCACTTAAGCTAATTCTCTAGTTCTATAACCTACAGAGTATCTCCTTCTTAAAGGGATTAACAATATGGTGCAAAAAATAGACCATTTCACCTTTTTTTTTTTTTTTAAAGATGTTCGCGGTAGGAGTTTAGTAACTTATGTATTTTTGCTGTGTTGGGTCTTCGTTTCTGCGCGAGGGCTTTCTCTAGTTGTGGCAAGCGGGGGCCACTGTTGAGTGAAGTAAGTCAGAAAGAGAAAGACAAATACCATAGGCTAACACATATATATGGAATCTAAGGAAAAAAAATGTCATGAAGAACCTAGGGGTAAGATGGAAATAAAGACATAGACCTACTAGAGAATGGACTTGAGGACACGGGGAGGGGGAAGGGTAAGCTGGGATGAAGTGAGAGAGTGGCATGGACATATATACACTACCAAACGTAAAATAGACAGCTAGTGGGAAGCAGCCGCATAGCACAGGGAGATCAGCTTGGTGGTTTGTGACCACCTAGAGGGCTGGGATAGGGAGGGTGGGAGGGAGACGAAAGAGGGAAGAGATATGGGAACATATGTATACGTATAACTGATTCACTTTGTTATAAAGCAGAAACTAACACACCATTATAAAACAATTATACTCCAATAAAGATGTCAAAAAAAAAACAAAACAAACAGTACACCAGGTCGCATCAGGACCCTGAATTGAGCTAGTCAGAAACTAATTCCTCAGACAGTCCCCTGAAAAGCTAGTACATTGGGGATATGCGCCACTCTTCTTTTTCTCTCTTAAGGATTTAAATAAGGTTAAATTTCAAGAAAATTTTCACAATCTTGAACTTTGTGAGGCAGAAAGAACTTATATAATGCACATTTAACAGAAACTCTCAAAGTAGCTTTCTTTAAACACCCATGTCTGGGGTACTTTTTATAAGAAGTGTAATAGGAAAAAAATTGCATAGTTACAGCTATAATCTAAATAAGATAAGACTGTAATTATGATTTATTCTTCTGTACAAGCAAAGAAATTCACCACTGATCAAACTTGAATATGATGCTTTCATATACAGAGCACTGCACATTCTCTGGCATTATTTACTGTCGTAGTTTCAGGCACAAACTCCACATCCACTACATCCAACTGACCATCAGTGGGAAAGAGGTTGGGTAAAAGGTCAAGAAGAAGAAAAGTCAAAATGCACTTCTAACCTATTAAAAACTGAACTGACTTCCGGGTCCTTTGAAGCACTTGGGTGGTTATTTAAACTTGTGGAAAAGAAAGGAAGCAGCTACCATGTGAGGTCTCTGGGTCAGACTATTGTTTCCCATGGGCTCTCTCTGAGCGGGTCTAACAGGCTAAGTCAGTGATTCAACACCAAACTAAAAAATAAAACTTGCTAATCAATGTTTTTGGAAAGACTTTAGCTCCGTGGATGTTATCTGTAACTACAATGCTTTACAACCTAGCATACAGCCCTGAATCAAGAGGCTACACTTCTCAGCCACAACAGGAGGCTTTCTGAGGAGCAGGAAATTCCACCTCACACAATGCCAATAAATACTGAATAAATGAGGGACTTCTGTTTCTGGATCCCCAAATCTTACAGGGATCACTTAAGCTAATTCTCTAGTTCTATAACCTACAGAGTATCTCCTTCTTAAAGGGATTAACAATATGGTGCAAAAAATAGACCATTTCACCTTTTTTTTTTTTTTTAAAGATGTTCGCGGTAGGAGTTTAGTAACTTATGTATTTTTGCTGTGTTGGGTCTTCGTTTCTGCGCGAGGGCTTTCTCTAGTTGTGGCAAGCGGGGGCCACTGTTCATCGCGGCCTCTCTTGTTGCGGAGCACAGGCTCCAGACGCACAGGCTCAGTAGTTGTGGCTCATGGGCCTAGTTGCTCCGCAGCATGTGGGATCCTCCCAGACCAGGGCTCGAACCCGTGTTCCCTGCATTGGCAGGCAGGTTCTCAAACACTGCGCCACCAGGGAAGCCCTCCCCTTTTTTTTTTTTCCTACCATCCAAAAGCTCAACAACACTAGAGTTCAACTCCCCTCTAACTCCTCAGTCACCAAGTGATGCCAATTCTTCCTCCCCAGGAAGGCTTAGAAAGTAGCTCACTTTCTGGAAAGGTAAACAAACCGCTTCTGATTCAAGCTGTGACTCTGAGCACCCCTCCATCCCCACTCTGAGCAATCTTCCTACCAATTCTATCCCTCTAAGGTATGTTCCAGAACAAAGAGATTTCCTCCTCCCAGTATATCCTGGGCAGTATTACTGCAAGTGGCCTCTGACCATAACCACAGTTCCTACTTGTCTGTCTTCCGCCTTCCCTACATCAGCCATTTTGATCATTCAGGATGTATTTTTGCAGGAAGATAAACTATCGTTCAAAGTTTGAGGAAGTGGTACAGCCCAACATCTGACAGAGGAAAGTGACAAGACAACATTTGTATACAGGTCTTTGCTTGAATTAACAAGTAAGTACTACTTTTATAACTACATTTAATAATTAAACATGTTACAGTGGCCTTTCTAACCTACAACTGAACCACCCTCGTGTCCTAGTCTAGGGTAAGATAAGCTTCTTAGAGATAAAGAAACTGACTACCCCTCCCACACGTCTCATTTCAGATTCCCTTATATTCCTTACAGCCCTTGGCACATCGTGCACTTGTTGTAGGATCCAAACATTTTGAAACGGGTTGTTTTTTTCCCCTTTCCTTTCCTTCCTGCTAACTGAGGTACTCCTTTTACGTGTCCAAGTAGCTTCCACATTCTGTGTTTTAAACATCTTTCTTCTTATCTCTCTGCCCTTCAGATAGGTGCCCTTGCCCTGGGGAACCCACTGGAGTGACAATGGGCCCTACACATTTAGGTTTTTGACAGGCACGAGGTCCCCCACCTACAGAACTGTAGGACACAGTATGCCTCCAAGTTGCCTTTGGCCTTGCAAAGGTCCAAATGGTCGTTTAAACTTTTTTTTTTTCAATCGAGAAACAGTACTTGGTGTTTTGGCAGGCACTTTTCCCTCACACAGGTGTTTTTGCTTTGGCTTTCTCCTGAAACGTATAATGATATTTTCTACCTCCCCAACCTCACCGTTCTCTACCATGCTTTGCCCTTTATTATGTGTTAAATTTTATTGTTTTAGCACCCATCACTCTCACTTCTGCGTCCTCACTGTTTTTACACACTCCAGTCATCTATCCCCATTTATATATATTTTCTTTTACAGCCGGTGGAGAAATGGTTGTATGATGAAAGGCAAAGGAAAAGAGAATTCGAGATTCTACGAAGAGCG
>NW_006775771.1:850043-858663 GCF_000442215.2 Lipotes vexillifer | reverse complement strand
CGTCTCGCAAACCAACCCTTGCCCGGGAACCCGGAGCGTCGGGAACCAGGCCTGCTCGGGGGTATCCGAGCCACCAGAACAGAACAGGGTCAGCATCGAAGCGCCCAGGCGTCGGGAGAGCTGATTGGTTCCCCGATAAACCAATCAGCGGGCGAGGCTGTGCACTGGTAAGGGAGGGCCAAGATTACAGAGCGGATGGAGTTAAAGGAAAAGGGGCAGGTGTGCCAGGCACCAAGGGTTTGCGTGCACTTTTGCACACCCACCTGGTCATTATTAATCCCGGAACTCTGGTCTGCTAAATTCCACCTTCCGAGTTTCCCAGTTTCATAACGTTGAATAGGGGAAGAAACATTACCCTAACGTTCATAAAACGGTCACGAATGGTCAATGGAAGAGTAGCCGTAGGGTTGGGGGAAGGCCATTAAAATCCTTCCTCTCTCCTTTCCCAGTTCCACTCCAGGTTGTCAACCGAACTCAACCGGTTCTTGAAATAGTAGATCACTCAAACTCTCGCTTAATCGCCAAAACTGATTACCAAAATGCTATCATTAGACACCTGGAAGAAGGTTCCCCCTCCCCAAGGACTGGGGGAAATAGTATTGGCGTTTACTAAAGGCGCAGGGTTTTCCTACCTGCTAAAGGAGAAGCGAATGAGCTCTTAGGCTGAAATCAGAGAAACTGAGACCTTCTGAACTGTGCAACCAAGCACGGGGCCGCGGCCGCTTCCAGGGCTCGGACAACCGCCCCACCCCGCAAACCCTGGCGCAGGGACAGTTCCTCCAAGCGCTACCTCACAAACTTCACGCGGAGGCACAAAGATTTGGGGGTAATGGGAGCACAGATACCAGATTTCCCTTTTGTGTTTCAAACTTCAGCAGAGCTGTTCCACGCTCTTTCTTCCAAGTGTCACAGCCACCAGATTCACAGCCGCGTCCAGCCTTAGCTTTCCCACGGTCCAGCGCTGCCACCCACCCATCTACCACCCAAACACGGGCTGGAGACGCCGCGCCCTCGGGGTTGGGGGAAAGGGGAGTGGGAAAAGAGAGAAATGGCCAGTGTCAGTCAAGAGGTGCCCGCCCAGGCCTGGACGCCAGCGGCCAGCGGAGGGCCCTGGGGCCGAGGAACAAGGAGAGAGGAAGGCTGGAAGCGTGCGGGGAAGGGCCGCGAGAGCAGGGGCGCCGCCGGTGTCGCTGCACTCACTCTGCGTAGCCAGTGGCCCAGGGCAGCCGCCGGGTCTCCTTGAGAATGAGGATGGGGCGGGCGATGTGGTCGGCGCTGCACTCCACCTCGTCCTGAGACAGCCCCAGGAACTCGGGTCGCCCGTAGGGGAAGCGCAGGGGCAGGTCCGAGCCTCCGCCGCCGCCGCCGCCGCCGTGCTCGGAGCCTGAGCTGCCAGCCATGATGCCGCCCATGAAATTGGCCACGGCAGATTTCACTCGAGTGAGCATATTACTCCAGCGCCCGGCAGCAGCTGTGCGAGCAGTGGGCGGCGGCTGGGGCCGGGCGAGGCGCAGCGCGGGGCATGCAGGCTGCGGCGGGCGCACGGGCAGCCGGGCCGGTGGGCGCGCCGCGCTGCTCCCAGAGCCTAGTGCTGCAAGGGGCCGAGCTCCGGCCTCCCGCGCTCAGTGCAGCCGCCGGCGCCCCCTCCCCCCGCTACACTTCCGCAATGGAGCGGCATGGAGCGGGCCGGCCGGGCCGGGGGAGATGCCGCGCGCTCCGGGAGCGGCTGGGCGGCCGCAGCTTCAGCAGGTCCCTTCCCCGCCTGCTGCGCTCGACTCCTGCGTGAGCGGAACTGAGCCTACCCGGCGAGCCCGCGGAGCCGGCGCGGCTGCTGCCAGAGCTACAGCCGCCGTCGAGTCATGTGATAATACGGCTGCAAGGGCTCCAGCGGCTGCGGGGCCGTAGCTCAGCCCCTCCCCTGCCAGCCCGAGCGAGGCTCGCACCCGGACCGTGACCTCCTGGGGTAGGAGGAGCTACGCCAGGTCTGTACCTGGAGGAGAGGATGGGGGCGCTGTGAGCTGGTGGAGGTACAGGTGTTAGGGGAGGTCACGTGGAGCCGGGCCTCCGGGAAAAGCCAGTTGAGGAATCCACTCGCGGAGAAATGCCGCCTGCGCCTTCGAGAAAGGAAACTTCGGGAGCTGAAAGGGGAGACAGGTGGAATCCCGGTGGGACGGCTCCAAGGCCTGTAGCGGAAAGAGGAACACCTGGTGTGAGAGATTTCGGAGCTTTCAAGAAACAAAAAGCAACAACCCACAATGGTTGCACAAAAATCATTAAAAGTTTTTCCCGGGCTTCCCTGGTGGCGCAGTGCTTGAGAGTCCGCCTGCCGATGCAGGAGACGCGGGTTCGTGCCCCGTTTCGGGAAGATCCCACATGCCGCGGAGCGGCTGGGCCCGTGAGCCATGGCCACTGAGCCTGCGCGTCCGGAGCCTGTGCTCCGCAAATGGGAGAGGCCACAACAGTGAAAGGCCCGCATAACGCAAGGAAAAAAAAAAAAAAAAAAAAAAAGTTTTTCCCTAGGCATTTCTAAAATTCCTTTTCTTTTTTTTTCATTACCACCACACGCATCATTATCTGCGAAGCAGACCCTGTTTCGAACCCAGAATAAGCTTAATAGCGAAGAAAAAAGAAGAGCTCTAAGAAATCAGAAGCAAGCACCATTTTACCTAGTACTTAACTGCTTAATAGATTTATACAAGCATTTTCCTTCAACATAGCAGCAAAACCAAAGTATCTTTTCAAAGCTGACCCTTGAGACACTTAATGCAGCCTTTTCTCTTCTTAATTCGAAACATTGTTATAAAATTATCTAGGGGCACTTTAAAACTGGAGGAATTTAAATAGAACAAAGCAACTCAAATGCTAAAGTAAAAGTGAATAAAATGTCTGCAAACGATAAAAGTTTGCGTTGAACTTGTATTAAAACAAAACAAATGTTTGTGAAAAAACGATAAATGTGCTTCATTAGGGGGTAACATTTGTTAAACATTGGCTTAAAAATTGTTTTTCGCAAGAGAGCTGTATCCTGTTCATGTTTACTTATTCTGTATCCTGTTCCTATGTTTACCTACCAAGTAATTTGCCAGGATTCTGTGTTACTTGTGGAGTTAAGCGCTGAATGGCTCACTTGGAATTCAGGAGGGAATACAGGCCCCCTTATTGGGCGGGGGGCGCGGGGGGAGCAGCCCAGGTTTTGGTTGGGAAGATAATTCGTTGAAGAGGAATTAGAATCCTGGCTTTTAGGGGAAGCCTGGGTAAACTTCACTGATCCTTCTTTATTCAGTATCTATAATATTTTTTAAGGCGTTTTCCCCTTTGGCTTTTTCATGAATAGGTACTCTGGTTTACTATACACCAAATGGTTATGTAAAAAAAACAACTTTAAACCTTTCAGTGAAATACCATTTCTGTCAATGAGTTCTTTTATTACTTTTCACAAAACAGAAATGTAATTTTATCTTGGCCCCCTTTCCCTAATTTTAAAATTGGGGGCAGGATTCTAAAAGATGCAAAATCTAAACAAGCTCAAAAAAGTCTTCTCAGTCTTTGCTTTGTTAATTATAAACTGCTTCTGAATGGGAAATCTCAATATAGTGGTTAAACAACCAACCAACCACAAGCCCTGGCATCCACTGAGTCTCATAAAAATTTAGAATCCCCTTCTCAAGCTTTTGTTGTAGAGCAATTACCTTTTAACAACATCCTATGGATACTTCAGTAACAAACCTCTACTGAGATGAACTTATTATGTTCTTCCCTTCATTTCACCTTAGGGCAAGGCTTTAGTATTTACTAGAAAAAGGATTTATTTTTCCATTTAAAAGTAGTACCGGGTTTCCCTGGGGGCACAGTTGTTGAGAGTCCACCTGCCGATGCAGGGGACACGGGTTCGCGCCCCGGTCCGGGAAGATCCCACATGCCGCGGAGCGCCTGGGCCTGTGAGCCATAGCTGCTGAGCCTGCGGGTCCGGAGCCTGCGCGTCCGGAGCCTGTGCTCCACAACGGGAGAGGCCACAGCAGTGAGAGGCCCGCGTACCGCTAAAAAAGAAAAAAAAAAAAAGATGGGGAATAAAGTCAATATTTTGTAATATATGTAAATGGAGTGTAACCTTTACAAATTGTATAAAAAGTTTTTTTAAGTGTCCAGTTTCTGAAAGTCAAGGCAAGCCTGAGGAATTCTCAGATTGGGGACAAAAAGGGCACAACTTACTACAACAGTGTACGAATGTTAATTTCTTATTTTTGATGTCAACATTAGGGGAAAACTGGGTGAAGGGTACATAGGAACAAAAAATTTAAAAATAATCAAGGAGATTTGGGTTTCAAGTAGAAAGTAAATGTTTGTTTGGAAGTCAGGCCAGGAGAAGGATGAATAATGCCTTCCAGGACTCAACCCTCTCACAGCTGTAGGTTCATGCCTCCTTGTATTGTATCTAGCAAACTATGTCTTCCAATTAGATAGTGAAGTCCTATAGGGCAAGAATATTCGTACTCATCTTTGTATTTCCAGCACTTAGCCTAATGCCTAACAAGTAATAGGGCTCAGGGCTCAGTTGATAAATTAATTCCTCTTTTTTTGGCTGGGCCATGGGGCATGCAGATCTTAGCTCCTTGACCAGGGATCATACCCATGCCCGCTACAGTGGAAGTGTGGAGTCCTAACCACTGGACTGCCAGGGAATTCCCAGTAAACTAATTCTTTAAAAAAAAAAAAAAAATCCATTCAGAGAAGAATGTAACTTGTTTGAATGACCAAATCTGTTATATTTATACCCTCAGTTTTCTTAACGATCTTAAGTTATCCCTTAAGATCTGTCATACCTGTAAGCAGAACTTCCTTAACCTCTGATATCTGATAAGATAAGGCTTAGCTAACTTCAATCAATATCCAGATTGGTAATAATATGGATGGGACTTCCCTGACAGTCCAGTGATTAAGACTCCACACTTCCCTGCAGCAGGGCCATAATAATATCGTCATGTGGGTCTCTGCTTCACACAAAACTGGTAACCTGATGATATCAACCAGGATATAATATTAAAATAGTTAACATTAACTTGCTTTTGCTTCAGAAACAGTTTAGATTCCAGTTTCATATATAGTAATGTACTGGCTGAAAATCTTTGACTTTGTAAGAGGGATTTATTTATTTCTTCATAGTAAACAAAACCTTTTATTTATAAATAACAATTTCCTTATGAACCAAGAGATTTATAACTAATTTTTGAGTACAGAGTTATAGAGTCTCAGCAAATTTTACTACCACCAAGTACACACATTTTCTAGATCACAGACACCTAATTTCAGAATATCTGGTACATTCAACCAATGGATTACATCTGACTTTTTCTCTTACTTTCCCATTGGCCACTTTCTATAGACTATTCTATCCTATGCCAACATTGTCCTACTGAAACCACTGCTTTGTAACTGATGAGGGAATTGTATAAACCTGAATCCCTCTCACTTAATTTCTGGTCCCATAATACCTTTGTAGATTAGACTCTGAAATGTGCCGATTACCAGAATACTCATGTATAAAATGGAAAAAAATAATCATTCCAGTCTCATAGGGTAGCTGCAAGGATCAGTGAGAAAATAGTTATAAATATGATATAACTAATGTTGGCCCAGAGTTATCAACCTTTTCTACTCAAATCTATTTTTTCCTTAGGGACTAGTTTTTCATATTAAAATTTTAAACCATTTCCTTTTTTTGATTTTTACTTACAAAAAGGAAAATAGAAACACCTACCACATAGGATTATTTTGATGATTAAATGGAAAACACGGAAATTCCTAGTATTCTTCCTGATAGAGGGTGGATGGTTAATAAATGAATAATCTACATTACAATACTGACAGCACCCTGCCCTGTGAGGGGAGGAAAGTTTACAGGCGTTGTTTCCAGTTCTCTTCAACACTTTATAAATTAAACATTGTTAATCAACACTACCTGTTTACTATTGAGGAAACTGAAATTGGGGAAGGTAAATGACTTGTCTAAGACCACACAGCTAGTAATGAAATAGGACCCAGTCGCACTGTGTACTTTCACATTCCATCAAATAGAAACTTTTCATTATGAAAGATTTTTTTCTTCCTTTTCCAAGTAAAGACTTGGTATTTTGGTTATCTTAAGGATTTTGTAAATTTTCTATGGATTCAGAAATTTTAAAATTTCTTAGAAACCTCAGAATATTATAAATACGATAATGTCATTTGGAAATTGTTCCAAATTCCAAACAAACTACTTTCCAGTTTTTTAGATAGAACATGTTTCTAATTTGGGAGCTGCCTAAGTCATACTAAAATTGTATGAAAATTCTAAATTCTATTATACTGAAATATCTTTAAAAAAATTATAATATTACCAACCTGTTTTCAAGACTTCTCATGTTAACATCTCTTTTTAATTGTGATCTAGCCTGCCATTCTCCTGCCATTTAAAAATACCTGCTATCAGGATTATTCTTCCAAGGCAATAGTGGTCTGAGTCAAGCAGCCAATGAAAATTGTTTACTCAATGGGAAAATTAGTTTTTGCTCAGAGAAGGGCATGTGGTTCACAAAAATTCAGAAATCAAGCAACTAAAGACAGCTTCTTAAGAATTATAAACTCTCTCTTAAATTTCTTTTTATTCCCTCAAAGGATCAGTTTTGTTCTATGCCAGTATATGTGACAGCTATTTAGAATGTCTTGAAATGCAGTTAGTTGCTTTGTCCTTTTTGTCATCAGTTGCATTTTCAATCAAAGTAAAGAGAATTTTTATGCTTGCCTGTGAATATTTTTAGGGTCAGCTTTCCAAAACCAAAACAAAGTAGACTGTCATGGCAATAATCTCAGATTTTATTCAAAAGCAAGACCGCCCACCCCAATTACTCTGGTTATCCCTTCATAATGAACATATCCTATTTTTACAAAATTTTTCCCTGTGTCTACTTCAGTGAATTTAAAAATTAATTTATCGTCTCAATTCTCTTCTAATTGTTTGGCCGTGGAAAATTGGCATATTAGATTGCACTGCCTGGACCAGCAACCAGAAGATCCCCTATAGACTTGTCAGAAAAGTAAATTCTCTGGCTCCATCCCACATCTGTTGAATCAGAACCCGTAGGGGTGGTACCCAACAATCTAGTTTAACAAGTCGTCCAGGAGATTCTGATAGAAACCATTTGAGAAACACTGGCATATGAGAAACTTGTGCTATTTACTTAATGGACAGGCAGACATGGAAGTGAGGGAATATATCAAATAAGAAAATAAGCAGTGGCCCACGTGCTTTGACTCTAAATGGGTACAGAACAAGAATAGCCATGAATGAGACTCATAAACTGGTTCTATTCAGATACATATGAACTGCCCCTCTCTTCTGCTTGATTTCCATGGGCTTACGTTAGTGTAAAACCCCAAGTACATTTGTCTTGGGCAGATCTGTAAATTCTTCAGCATATGGGACACTGTAGAGAAAGAAGTAGGATTGACCATTTCCTCCTAATCATCTCCCAGGATGCATTACCCAATACACAGTCTGTCTACGCACATGTTTCTGTCATCTGCCAAGCAGGGGCAGAAAAATAAAGTAATATATAAATATATTTATATAAATAAGTACATTTATATAAGTATAGATTTTTATATAAATAAATATGTATAATACATATTTTAAAAATCTTCATTTTGGGTAATGTTTTTTTAAAAGTACCAAAATGGTCATTATTAGAAAAAGCAAAACCTTTTTGGCCTTCCTTATGTCTTTTTATGACTTTGTATTGTTTTTAGTTTGATTGCTGGCACTAAGGCACTCGATATAATTTTTCAATGCCTGAGGCCTTATAGGGTTTTAATCTCAGAATTAAATTGTCAGAATTCTCCACTTGTGTATCTCCTAGGTACCTCAAAATAAACATATCACAAATAGAATTCATGACCATGACTTTCCTTCTTGTCCTGAGACTATAGTCTCAGTTAATGACATCAGTATCCACCTACCCAATCTAGAAATCTGGGAGGGATCCTCTATTTCTTCCCCTTTGTCATCTTCCCATATCAGTCTGTCAACTAGTTTTGACCTGCCTTCCAAATACTTCCAAGTCTGTCTCCCCCTGACTGTTCCACAGTTACCAGTTTTGCTCAGATCTTCATTATTTATACTCAGACTTCTCAGCAGTTTCTTGCCGAGAAAGTGAGAGCGCCACTCTCTTCAGGTGGAGCTATCTTCCACACAACAGGAAAAAGGAGCTTTCTAAGCAGAGCACCTGGTGATATTTCCTTCCATTTTAAACTCTTCAGTTGTCTATTTGGTTAAAAACCTCACCCTGAGCCGTTATGACTTGGTTCTGATTACCTTTCCAGACATAGGTTAATCTTTCCTCCATTCCAACAATTCTGTGCTGCAGCCTTACTCATTACTTGTCATTTTTAGGATGTGGTGTTCTTTACCCCACCCTCTTGTCAGAACAGGCTGTTTCCTTTTGCCTGAAATGCTGCAAGCCTTTCCTCTGTCCCTCCCCCAAACACGCCATGGCTAACTCCTAAATTTTTTTATATCCCTCACATCCTTTCAGCAGCCAAGAGCTTCCTTCTCTGTATTCCCAAAGCACCTTTACATGTCTTTCCC
>NW_006775771.1:834441-850004 GCF_000442215.2 Lipotes vexillifer | reverse complement strand
TACATGTCTTTCCCTAATTGTAGCACATCACATTGTGTTAAAATTATCTGATTCCCGCAATGTAAGATAATTGAAAAAAAAGGGGTTGTTTCTTTTTTCTCTTTGAATCTGTAAGATTTACCGTACGTTATATGTATTAAATACAGGTTAAATAAATAAATAAGTAAATAAACAACTATGGCAAAGAGGGAATGGCAACAATAAGTCTCTCACTTTAAAGATCAAATTAGAGGGTTTTAGTAGTACTTTCTAGAATAAAAGAAGATGGAGGTAAAATGTTCATAAACCCAGGCCAGTATCCATAGCATCCTAATTTTGGTGTCCAGGGGTTACCAGATTTAATATAAATATCCTCAGTATACAAGTCAGATGATTCCATATGTTGAAAAGCATTTTATTTAATACATCTGGAAAACAAAACTGTGCCCTAAATTTGAATATAAATGTATTTTGAATGCCCCTATACTTAACACCTTTGGTATTTCTATTAAATTGTTTTAAAATGTGTGTAAAAATTAATGAAAATCTCCATTAAAATAGAGTTGGGAGGCCAGACGAGGAAAGTCTCACACCCTATGACATAGCTGACCCCAAGGGAAGAAGGACTTCCTCTTCTTGCCTGGCGAGAGCTCAGCCAATAAAAGACTGTCACAACTCAGCCAATGAAAAGCCGCTATACTTCAGAACTCTCAATTCCTCCAATGGACTCTTTGTTTACTATAGCCTTCCCAACTTCCATTCCCCCTCTTTAAAAGAGTTCTCTTTCACTGGGGAAGGAGGAGGGGGAGGGGACAGCGACAGTATTTCCATGTGACTTGCCATGGTTGCAAACCTGGGATTACAATTCTTTGCTGATCTTGAATAAAACCATTGTTTGCTGAAGAAATAACTGGCAGTCTGTTTATTTTAGGTCAACATGAGAAATGTCTGTTACTGAATTTTCAATTTGAAATTCAGAATCAATTTTTTAAAATAAATTTATCTATTTTTATTTATTTATTTTTGGCTGCGTTGGGTCTGTTGCTGCATGCGGGCTTTCTCTAGCTGCGGAGAGCCGGAGCTACTCTTTATTTTTTTTAACATCTTCATTGGAGTATAATTGCTTTACAATGTTGTGTTAGTTTCTGCTGTATAACAAAGTGATTCAGCTATATGTATACATACATCCCCATATCTCCTCCCTCTTGTGTCTCCCTCACACCCTCCCTTTCCCACCCCTCATAAAGCACCGAGCTGATCTCCCTGTGCTATGCGGCTGCTTCCCACTAGCTATCTATTTTACATTTGGTAGTGTATATATGTCAGTGCCACTCTATCACTTTGTCCCAGCTTACCCTTCCCCCACTCCATGTCCTCAAGTCCATTCTCTACGTCTGCGTCTTTATTCCTGTCCTGCCCCTAGGTTCTTCAGAACCATTTTTTTTTTTTTTTAGATTCCATATATATGTGCTAGCATACGGTATTTATTTTTCTCTTTCTGACTTACTTCACTCTGTGTGACAGACTCTAAGTCTATCCACCTCACTACAAATAACTCAATTTTGTTTCTTTTTATGGCTGGGTAATATTCCATTGCATATATGTGCCACGTCTTCTTTACCCATTCATCTGTCATGGACACTTAGGTTGCTTCCATTTCCTTGCTGTTGGAAATAGAGCTGCAATGAACACTGTGGTACATGACTCTTTTTGAATTAGTTTTCTCGGGGTATAATCCCAGTAGTGGGATTGCTGAGTCATATGGTAGTTCTAGTTTTAGTTTTTTAAGGAAACTCCATACTGTTCTCCATTGTTGCTGTATCAATTTACATTCCCACCAACAGTGCAAGAGGGTTCCCTTTTCTCCACACCCTCTCCAGCATTTATTGTTTGTAGATTTTTTCGTGATGGCCATTCTGACTGGCATGAGGTGATACCTCATGGTAGTTTTGATTTGCATTTCTCTAATGATTAGTGATGTTGAGCATCCTTTCATGTGTTTGTTGGCAATCTGTATGTCTTCTCTGGAGAAATGTCTGTTTAGATCTTCTGCCCATTTTTGGATTGGGGTGTTTGTTTTTTTTATATTGAGCTGCATGAGCTGCTTGTAAATTTTGGAGGTTAATCCTTTGTCCATTGCTTCCTTTGTAAATATTTTCTCCCATTCTGAGGGTTGTCTTTTTGTCTTGTTTATGGTTTTCCTTTGCTGTGCAAAAGCTTTTAAGTTTCATTAGGTTCTATTTCTTTATTTTTGTTTTTATCTCCATTTCTCTAGGAGGTGGGTCACAAACGATCTTGGTGTGATTTATGTCATAGAGTGTTCTGCCTATGTTTTCCTCTAAGAGTTTTATAATGTCTGGCATTACATTTAGATCTTTAATCCATTTGGAGTTTATTTTTGTGTATGGTGTTAGCAGGTGTTCTAATTTCATTCTTTAACATGTAGCTGTCCAGTTTTCCCAGCACCACTTATGGAAAAGGCTGTCTTTTCTCTATTGTATATTCTTGCCTCCTATTTAGGTCTTCTGCCCATTTTTGGATTGGGTTGTTTGTTTTTTTGATACTGAGCTGCATGAGCTGCTTGTAAATTTTGGAGATTAATCCTTTGTCAGTTGCTTCATTTGCAAATATCTTCTCCCATTCTGAGGATTGTCTTTTCCTCTTGTTTATGGTTTCCTTTGCTGTGCAAAAGCTTTGAAGTTTCATTAGGTCCCATTTGTTTATTTTTGTTTTTATTTCCATTTCCCTACGAGGTGGGTCAAAAAGGATGTTGCTATGATTTATGTCATAGAGTGTTCTGCCTATGTTTTCCTCTAAGAGTTTGATAGTGTCTGGCCTTACATTTAGGTCTTTAATCCATTTTGAATTTATTTTTGTGTATGGTGCTAGGGAGTGTTCTAATTTCATTCTTTTACATGTAGCTGTCCAGTTTTCCCAGCACCACTTATTGAAGACACTGTCTTTTCTCTATTGTATATTCTTGCCTCCTTTATCAAAGATAAGGTGACCATATGTGTGTGGGTTTATCTCTGGGCTTTCTATCCTATTCCATTGTTCTATATTTCTGTTTTTGTGGGGAGCTACTCTTCCTTGTGGTGCAAGGGCTTCTCATTGCAGTGGCTTCTCTTGTTGCGTAGCACGGGCTCTAGGGGCATGGGCTTCAGTAGTTGTGGCTTGCAGGCTCTAGAGCACAGGCTC
This sequence comes from Lipotes vexillifer, assembly GCF_000442215.2. Taxonomy (NCBI): domain Eukaryota; kingdom Metazoa; phylum Chordata; class Mammalia; order Artiodactyla; family Lipotidae; genus Lipotes; species Lipotes vexillifer. The sequence continues at coordinate 846,827 of NW_006775771.1, read as the reverse complement.
AGTAGTTGTGGCACATGGGCTTAGTTGCTCTGTGGCATGTGGGTTCTTCCCGGATCAGGGCTCAAACCCGTGTCCCCTGCATCGGCAGGTGGATTCTTAACCACTGCACCACGAGGGAAGTCCCCAGCATCAATTTTAATTAATCTTGGTTTTTCATGAATACTATCCATCAATGTTTTCTAACTATCTTATCCACCAGTGTTTTCTTTCCTAGTACATACCTCTTTTCCACTGTTTTGCTATTGTTCATGAAAACAATAGAAAAATATTTTCAGAAATTACCAAAGTTTGTAAAACATGACAGTTAAAAAACTTAGTTTTTAAAAAAACTAACTTGGGTTGTTCTTAAATGTAGCAGGATGACAAGTCTGAAGAAGCTTATTAGCAATTAGTGCTTGTATGTGTCAGAGTACATGGAATACTGTGCTTTTTTCAGCAATGAGGCTCATTAGTATTAGCTACTGGAACTTTGTAGAGTAATTTGGAAATTTGTGTCATTGAGATATTCTAGAATAGCATACTTAAATTGCCTACAGTGTGCCTGGCACCTAGTAGACATTTAATAAATGGTAGCTTTTATTCTCATTAAGAGGTCCCTGTGTGAAAGGCAATTAAGAGCTTGTTTGTAGTCTCTAAGTATACCGAGGAACTGCCCCTTCCCCCTTAAAAGGAGAATAAGACTTGAACCTCCAATATGCAATCAAAGATGGATACTGGTTTCTCATTCTTTCTGCCAAAAAGAGTTCACAATGAGATTTTCATAAGGATACAAAAATATCACTCTTTTTTTCCCAGAAAGTAGAAGATAGAAAACTTTAAAATCCTCTGCTGATGTTCTCACTACCTTTCTTGCTTTTTGTTTGTTTGCTTGTTTTGCTTTTCATTCTGAACACATTCAGCATCATAGCAAGCTGGACACTAAAAATCTGAAAGTGAAGGGACATATACTATGTCCCAGTTCCACATTTCAGTTCAGCACCTGACATTATCTTTTCTTTTTATACCTGTCTCAACTACCTTGAGAAGCCTTTTAAACAAGCCTTTTAAACAAAGTTAATTAATTACCTCCGTCTTTCTTCATCTCACTTCATGAAAGGTGTTTTCTAGAAAGGAACTTAGAGAGACAAGGCAGACTTTCAGGTCTGAGTTAAATCTATGAAGCAATGGGAGAAGTGGACTGCAATTCCCTTTTGAGGTGTCAGTGTTACTCCACTTGTTTTTTTGAAAGATTATAATTCCCTACTTGAACTAGATTCAAGTAGAAATATAAATTTATTCATTCCAAAGACATATGTAAGTAATTTGGGGTTATATGTAACTATATATCTCTGATTTTTATCTCTTAGTATATGCTTTTGGGAATCAAAACACTCATTTTCAACCTTTCAAAAAAAAAAATGTTCTCATTAGTGCAAGATCAGTACTTGGCAAAGTCAGTATTCCTCACCATACACAGTGTGGAAAGATGAAGGGATTTTGAAAAAAAATTTTTTTTTGCCCACATTTACTGATTTTTCAAATAAACAAACACTAAGTACTGGATCTTTTAAGGACCCTTTTATCTGTAATTTTAAGGAATTCTTTTGAAAAGTCTACATGTAGTGCTAAGTCCATTGCTCCTCCTTTTACAAATTCTTCTATATTTTCCATTTATCAAGCAAGACTGTTTTTTCCCCATGATTTTAGAGAAAAAAGAATGAAGTTCTTTGCTTCAAAAATTATGTTCTGATCATCCTCTGCATTAGAAAAGATCACCATCCTAATATTGTTTTTCTCACTCCACTCCTTCCTGGAGCTATTTTGTCCATTCTTTTTTGTCCTGTGGGATAGTGTAGGGCTTTTCCTTCCTTTCAGTGTTCTACTATTCCAGTTGCTGTCCCACCATTTCATAGTAGAAGCATTTTTCTTTGGAAACACATATCTGCTTCTTTGTTTGTTTTAGCTTGGGGGTCTGTAAGAAAGACTCCATTGCTTCCTCAGCTGCCCAATTCCAGGGTTAGATTACAGGAGGACGGCAGACCATAATAGGCAGGAGTTAACTCTTCATGGCCATGTTCAAAGAAAGAGCATGAACCGCAACAGCCTGGCAAAAACTCTGCGTGGCAGATCAGTTTTTCTACAGAAACAAAACAAAGGCACTTCTGGCTAGGACATGTCATTTTGCTTGTTAGAAGAAAAAAACAAATACGATGTTTGACCGAGGGAGATTGTATCACCCTCTTAAACAACCACTATGTTCCTTTGAATCGGCTACCACAAACATTTGTAACGTCAGAACACTCTGTGGAGGTACTGGTATGTGTAGTCTATTGGTAACAAGGAACAAAACATAATTTTGAATTGGAGAACATTTGGCTATCTCAAGTTACAAAAAGCAATGCCTACACAACACTGGGTTGCCTTGCTGAAGTTTCCTGTCAATAACTAGATTAAACTAAATATGCATCAATGTTTTGGCCAAGTAGACAGTTGTGCCTATTTTTCTTTTTAAGGAAGAAATGTTAGGTTACTTGGAAAAATGTAGAACCTTAGTGGAGGCTACAGTTGAAAACAAACAGACCCTATCATTGCTTTGGAGAAGGCCAGAAACAAAAGTTGTGCAAGAAGCCAGGTTTACCTTCTATGCCTTCTTCCGAATTGTACCACTTCTATCCCCAGAGACCATCCGAAATACTGTTTTGAACATTAGCCTTTCCCAGGCGTTTGCCCTCTCGTGGTTCTGTGATTATTCAGACGTTTGTCTCAAGTCTTCCTTCCTCTTTCCTCAAGTCCAGCCCTCTGAGTCTTGTGCCCTGATGATGAATTGGATTGCCAAATCTCTGCTCTTCTGGTCAGGAGAGAAAGTCATGGGCCACCTTTTCGGGCCTGAAAATATATATCCAGTATATATTTGAATAATAGTTTGTAGTTGACCAACCACATCTCATGGATCATGATCAAAATGCAACCTTATTGCCATCTTACACAGTTCTTTAAAACTGATTAAGGATAGAGAAGAGCTAATTTCGCCTGATCTTTATTAAGAAAAATTACTAAAAACTTGGAACAAAGGCAAGAGAACGGCTATATGTTCTTTCTGTGTCATACTGGAGTATCATCTCACAGGTCCACCCAAGGATTACTTAATTTTCTAGGGGAATATGTCATGGTTTGTTACTGTTGATTAGGCCCTACATTTTGTTAACTTTTAGATTTTTGTGCAGTGGAGATCCAAATGATTTCTGATAGAAAAATATTACCCAACGGTTATGGTTGTATAGCCCTCTAGGAGTTTAGCCATTTTAGTTTCTAATCTCGCAGTCTTCCAATATTCTCTCCTTATTCAGTTCCCACAAATATTCAGTTTCTCAAATGTTCATTGAACCAGCATTAACATCCTTCTGGCTCTCACCAACGAGTTAAATAAATGTTGACATGCTTATTCTACACTTACATGAGAGTCACGCTTTTATCTTTTGAAAATGATACTTAACCATCCTAAATGAAGTCTTAGACAGGCGTATCTTTTCTGGTCACTCTCAGAAAATAAAAAGTCCTATAGGGAATTCCCTGGTGGCACAGTAGTTTAGAATCTGCCTGCCAATGCAGGGGACATGGGTTCGATCTCTGGTCCGGGAAGATCCCACATGCCATGGAGCAACTAAGCCTGTGTGCCACAACTACTGAGCCCACATGCTGCAACTACTGAAGCCTGCACGCTTAGAGCCCGTGCTCCGCAGCAAGAGAAGCCGCTGCAGTGAGAAGCCCGCGCACCGCAGTGAAGAGTAGCCCCTGCTCTCTGCAACTAGAGAAAGCCCGTGGGCAGCAACGAAGGCCCATCGCATAAAAAAAAGACCCATTTTTTATTTTAAAAATAACAAATAAATAAATAAATAAAACATTATATAAAAAAAAGTCCTACAGTCACTTTTGGTAAAAACTGTTTGAACTCAGTAACTAGAATGTCCCATCTTGTTTAATTATCGAAACTCTAGACTCCTCCTTCAGCCTAGTCCAGGTTTGTCTCAGGACAGAAGTCTTCAGGGGGGAAAGGGGATTATGATTCTTTTGCTCCATTGTCTTTCTACCCACCAGATGAGTTGCTGTTTTGGACCCCACAAGGCCCAAAGGTGAGGGGGGTACGTGGAGAGAGGAAAGGCAATCTGCCAGGGCCTGTCTTTGTACTCTTTACCTGAGGCTGACAGTTCATGTTGACAACATCTCTGCTAAGTCCTTCTCTCAAGCAGGTCCCTTGAAAGGGCAGATGAAACTTTGTCGGATTCCTTCATCAGCCCCTGGACAGCCAGGGGTTTTGTAACTGAGCTGGACCCTGTGGGACCTTCGCAGGACAGACCACCCCCAGCCCCCATATCCTCTGCTTTACCTCCTCTCTGAACTATCTAGAATCTAGATAACAGTATCTGATGCATATTTCCTGAGTTGTTTTACAGATGCTAAAAACCTCCCCCAAATGGAAGACATTAACTACTTGATGACCATGAGCATGTAGCCCCCAGACCTCCTGGAGCCTGAGGACTGATATTGGTAATCCTTGTGACACCGTCCTGTTACCTCACCATCAACCAACCAGAGAATTGTGCATGAGCTGATCACATACCCTGTGACTCCCCTCCCTCACCTTGCATTTAAAAATGCTTTGCTCAATATTATATAACAACCTAAATGGGAAAAGAATTTGAAAAAGAATAGATACACGTATATGTATAACTGAATCACTTTGCTGTGCACCTGAAACTATCACAACATTGTTAATCAGCTATAGTCCAATATAAAATAAAAAGTTAAAAAAAATGCTTTGCTGAAACCCATCAGAGAGTTGGGGTGTTTTGAGCACTAGCTGCCCTGGGGTCCTTGCTTGGCACCTGCAATAAACACTGCACTTTCCTTCACCACAGCCCGGTGCCAGTAGATTGGCTTTACTGCACACAGGTGACACAAGTTTGGTTTGGTAACAGATCCGCCTCAGCTTCTTTCTGCAAAAGATCTCAGTCCACTCCAGATGGCTCTATTGGGCAAGACCCAGTACAACCCAAGCCACTGGTGCCTGAGAATGAACATCTTTGCCCACAAAACTCTGGGAATATGGATGATGCTGCAACAGCGGTCCTCTCCTGTCTCCTTCACTAAGTAGTCAGCGCTTTCTCTCACTGTCTACACTTCCCAGGTGGGACTCAGGCCCCTGTCCAGAACCACGTTAAGTTTCCTCATGTGTGAATCAGGCACTGGTACTCTGTGTCTCCAAATTTAGAGAACACACCTTTCTGAGTGGTTGTCTCTAAGCTTGGGGTTAGCGGTTTATATTTGCCATTCAAGGTGGAAGGCTGGGTCAGATCTCTCCAAAGTAAGCTCTTTACCAGTTCAAATCCTGCCCACTCCTAAATTCTTTATAGGGTGTCCAATTGACTGAGGGGATCAAGGGTTGAGGAGTGATTTCTCAGGTTCATTTCTTTTGTAAATCTGCATACAGTGTCCGTAGGGGGGTGTCTCAGTCTTTCTTTGGTATTCTGGTTATTGCCTCACTCAAACTGAATTAGAAGGAATCTCATTCTAATTTCCTGTTTCATTTACATTTAAATTTACTGGCAATAAGCAAATACAGGAGGGAAGTCTCTACCCTGTCAGGATAGGTGCTGGGATTGAAACACACTCAGCAAGCAATTACCTATTCAATCTGGAAGTAAAGATGTGTTTGAAATAAAGGCAAAACCTTCAAGAATATGGCCACTATTCAACATAGGGCATACATTTCCTCTTAATACACATGTAGTGAGCACACGTACATTAAGAGACCATATTTGTCATGGGCTTGGGATGGTAACTGCAACTCCACCTCCACCTCCTCAACTTTCATTAGATATTGATTGATTGATTCAACAAGTCAGGCATTATGCTAAGTGCTGGGGTATACCATGGTGAACTAAACAATTGTGCCCCCCACTTTCTAGAAGCTATAGGAAACTGAGTACCTTTTGGATTTCATCACTTTCTCGTCTCCTCCTCCTTTCACTTAGAGAACTCTTAAGGGACTGAATGGGTTTTCACAAGGTTCTGACTTTTTTCCCCAACACACCCTTGCTTCTCCTCATATTGTGTTTTCTTTGGAACTATGATTCTCACACACTGGACTAACCCTGAAGATGATTATATTTTTATATTCTTTCCTTCACATCCTTGGGATTGGACTCGAAAAATACTCACTTTGGAATCAGATCTGGATTTAGAGACCAACTCTGCCATTTATTATTAGCTTTATGACTTGGAAACTTGCTTATTCTCTCTGAAGCTTGGCTTCTTCATCCACATGCAGGACTAATACTGTTCAGCCTAAGTTGTTGTATTAACTGAGATGATGTCTCCAAAATGCTGACATGAAGTAGGTATTCCCTAGGTGAATTCTTCTAGGATCTTCTTTTCTCTTCATCCTGATTTTGAGGTACCTCTCCCAATTTGGGTATGGGACTGAGGTTTATAATTTTGTCCATGTTCTTAAAACTAAAAGTCATTCTTTGTATTTACCATTTAGAGCATGAGGTTATCCATTCTTGTTTTACACAGTAGAATAATGGCTATGTTTTTACTCACATTCTAAATAACGACTTAAATAACTATGTCACCTCACAGACACAAACCAGGCTACTGTGCTTTTTCTTATCCATTTTCCTACTGTACTCCTTCTCCTGATTATTTATTTTGCATGCTTTTGAAGGCTCATAGATCTTTAGAGATCATTAACTTGCTTCTTAGAATGGAGCAAATGATATACTTAGCTGTTAATCACAAAGTTAGTCCAGGATTTGTTCAGCAAGCACCTCATGTGTGATAATTTGTGCCCCATCATTGACTAAGTGGTATTTCTGAAGGGGAGATAGAAAGTACTATGAGAATCATGGTGCATCATTTTAAGGGCATGAAACTTGATTGCATCAGTACTTCTTAGTTTCAACTCCAAAGCACCATCAGACTCATAGATTGTTAACTTTCACCATACCCCTAGATTAACATCAAATTGATCAAATTTCTTATTCTCCACCCAACTCACCAAGACTCATTTAGCACTTCACATGGGAAGAACCAGATTCATGTGCTCACCACAGGACTGACAAGAGATCAATGCCCTTGGATGCTACTCAGTACCACCAGTCATTGAAACTATAATCTTTTCACTGACCCTTGGCGGAAGCCAGATCCTCCGTCATAGAAAGGCAAATGGACAACTGTCAAAAGTATTAGAGATTATCTAGGATCAACCTGATGTTTGATTTTTCTAACTGATTTTTTTTTTTTTAATCATTGAAACAGAGAAAAATGAATGTGTGAGAATCATCTCAAATAAAACCAATAAAAGATGGCTAGTCTGCTTAAAGCAAGGGTGTGGGATCTGGCACTCTTTCACTCAGCCCCTCCTTATCGGAGTTATTTCTGAAGATTCCATACGTTGTGCAGGTCATAGTCTTGAATAACACTAATCTAGGTCAACCTCTTCATTTTGCAGAAGAGGTAACCGAGGCCCAGAGAAGTGAAAAAAACTTACTCAAGATCAAATAGTGATTAGTGACAGATTTTATTCAAACCCTATTCAGGGTTTTCTGGGTTTTGTTTTGTTGTGATTTACACCATTCTGCCACTTTGTATTACGGCGAAGTAATGCTACTGGGCCAGGACTAGGTTGAGGCAAGTAAGATGTCTAGGGTGCAAAATTTAAGGAGGCACTACCTTTTGAGTCTGTGCAAGTGCTGAGTCTGCACTTGCAGGGCCTTGAGAGGGAAAGCTTCCTTAAATTTTGTGCCCCAGTTGTCTTTTTTGTTTTATTTTATTTTATTTTTTTTGGAGGTGAGGAACGCACTTCGTTGAGCGTTTTGTCCGTAGAGGTTTCCATTTAGGTCAATACAGTCTCTGCCAAATGCACTTTTTTACTAGCATAATTGTAAAGATTTCTTTCTTTCTTTTTTTTCTTCTATAGGACAGCAACCCTTCCTTGACTGGTTAAGTAAAATGTTGCTACCTACTACCACTGCAGTTATTTTTTAAATTTGCTCTGTTAATGTTTTCAATTATGTCTTCCACTCCCAATTCATTTTATTTTTTCAGTCAGTATGTGTGCCCTAGTTGTATTGTCGGCCTTCCTAATCCCACCCTGCCTCTGTTTATACTTTATGCCTTGTGCAACTGCTACCCCTTGTTTCTTGCCCTATTTTCTTTGCCTTCCCCATTAGACTGTGAATCTTGGAGATCAAAGACTATATCTTTCATCCTTAGTTCCTGGGGTTTGGTTTAGTACATGGGAATAAATGGGTGCTCAGTAGTGTCTATTGAATGGACAGATGGGTGGGTGGATCTAAATTCTGTCTTTTATGAATATTTTCCAGACACCTCAAATCCACCTTGATTTCTACATCCTCTGTACTCATAACACATCATCTAAATAACTCAATTCACATTTAATCACGTATGCCGACATAACTTTTATGTTTACGTAACTCTTGCGCAGGAATTTAATTTTCTAATGTTCTGCCTTTATGCCCAATTAGGTTTCGTTAGTTAAGAGCAAAGGCCAATTTGTATTCTTCTTTGATTTCTCTCAGCAGCTAGCATAAAATTCTGTACATTGGAAGCATGCAGCAAATGCTTCTTCAATAGATGAATGAAGAATGAATGATGAATGAATAAATGGTATTTTCTCAGTCGAGAACAGAGTTTATAAAATTTGGTAGCTGTTTTTAAGCCCTAACTTGCCTACTAACCTAGCTGAGTGACCTTGCATAAATCATTTCACCCCTTTGGCCTCAGTTCCTTTATACGTAAAATGAGGAGGTGGCTTGAGTGATTCTAAAGAAAACAACAGCTCTAGCATCCTGAGAATCTATGAATTTTGAAATCCGCGATGCAAGAGTTGTATAGAGGGTCAAGAATAAATTTTGCTACTATGAATCCTCTTGTCATTTTAACAGGAATTGCCTAATTGTAGTTGATGGCCCAAAGTTTAAGTGTTCAGAGAGTCCTGAAATTATGAACAGGCTGTGTATCAAAAATTAATTTGCAATATACTAAGTATATTATGGTTGAACTAACTTCTGTGGTCTAGCCTGGAAATTAAACACCTTGTATATAGAACTAATAATAGTCCAAGTATACATATTCATTTATAGCATTATTTCTAAGGGAAAATACGTTCATAATTCTAATGAGAATCTTCAAGAACAAAGCTCCCCAGGTTAGTGCATGGAGGAGAAGGAGAATAAGAAGGATATTATGTTCCCATGACTTTGACCGCAGCACCTGAAAAAAAAATTAAACATTGCCGCTTCAAATTTCTATCTTGATCCAGGAAGTCATTAGCGTATTACAAGGTCAAATTGAGTATTTTATTATTTCAAGAAGGTAAAACGGATCTTTTAAAATAACCAATTATATCATTATCTTCTCATTTAGCTATTTTCAATATTTACTTTTTCTTCTGTAAAACAAATGCAAGACAGAAAACGGCTCGTGAAAAATTGTTTAAAGAAATACGAGTATTCTTCCAAGAGACTCCCGGAAATGATGTAACTCTTTCCTTACCTGCTTTTCCCACAACGTATTTAATTTAAGTGTCATTGTTAAAAAGCCATGGAAATTCCCTAGGTGAATGTAGTCTGTGTCTGGTAACTTAATTAACCACATGATGAAACTGTTATTGTCTTAAGGAAAAGTATAGTTTCATGAGGAGTTATTTGGTGGTTCATGATAGGCCCCATGCCATCCTGGAATTCACCTTTCAGAATCATGATCTAGGCAATTCAATTCATGACAATTAACCAACCTTGAGCATACGTTGTAAATTCTCCCCTAATTCCCCTTTTATTTAGGCTGTCATTCACTTAATGAATTATCACTGATTGTGAACAAAAGTGCAAAGTCTCTGTGTTAGATCTGGCAACTATTATTTCACATGGCTGTCATTTACTGGTCTTAGATGCTATTCTTTCCATCTATTCCTGTTGATTGTGGTTGGCAGGTTAATTTTTCTTGAAGGCTATTTCTTCTTCATTAGTCTTCAGTTTTATCCATTGTCTTGAGATCAAATCTGAACATTTCAACCCATATATCAAAGTCCGCTCTACCCCCATCATCAGGCGTCTCCATGTCTGTTCAACATCATTTATCCCATCTTGCAGCCCCTTAACCCCAATCTGTAGTAGCTAGTTAGTCCATGGGAAACTTTTCAAACCTTTTCCATCTTTATTTACTCTGGAACTTTGTGAGCGACAATGAGGCAATGGACCATGTCCTGTGGTGCCTGACCCACCTCTCCCTTTCTCCCGGCAACTGTATTGTCAAAGCACTTATGGGTCATTGTGCAATAACAACAGACATAACAATATCTTCCATTATGGAGTACTTACTATGTCAGGCACTAAATTCTTTGATATGCATCAGCTCTGCTAAACAGATCTCTGCTCAAACAATGATACAGTTAGGTAGATATGGGTAGATAAGGCAGACCAGGGGCTGTTTTAGAGCAGCAGAAGCTGTAAATCTGAAGGAAGAACATTCTTCTAGTAGCTTCCAGAATCTGAAAACAGGGTCCCAGCAGATCTCTGGATGCCAGGAGCTATAAGTCCTTGATTAATGAGATGGCCCAGCTAATGGTCCCAGCTCCTGGAAAGCACGGTCAGGTTGTTTTACAAGGACAGTTCTTCACTAGAACAGAGGTAACTGTGGAATCACACTGGCATTGGGCAGATAGATTCCATATTGTTCAGGCCAGAACTCCAAGTCCCAAACCCAATGTTCAACAGACACAAAGTGGACACCAATCTTGAAGTTGAAGAACGCATGGTTGACCTCAAAAGGGACACTGTTTCTACCTTGCCGGATGGACATAGGTATAGGAGAGAAATTATGCAGCATGGTCTAGTTGGCAGCTAGAAGTTGGGCAGTTAGCTCATATATGTAGGCCGTGCCTTGTTGGTCTGTCCATCAGGCAGAGACACAAATCTCAATCTTGCCACTATCCAGGAAGAAACTCTTTCAAAAAGGGCCTCCTTTACCTAATGAATTTAGGAAAAGTTGCATATCATGCCATCCTCTTCGATATTCACAGTTGTATATCAATAAATGAAATCTCCAGGAATCTTGCAGTAAAGAAATACGCTTAAAGTTGATTATGTAGTTTCTTAAATTAAATTGACTGTGAAGAGTCACCCTTCCCCCCTTTTCCCTGAGAGCATCTGTTAATATTCTGTGAAATCACTATGGAGCAGACACTCTTAGGAAAGCCACCTTGAGGGATTCTGGATGCATTTGTCATACAATGTTCTTACCACTGAAGATTCCAAGAAGTGTGTTCTCTTCTTGATCATCTTCCAGCCGAAAGGACTGTGAATTTGAAAAGATGGAAACCAGGATGATACCTTGCTGAGGGAGCCTTGTCATCTGCACAAAGGGGGCTGCTCTGTGCTCTTATTCCTCAATGTGTGACAATCGAAGGCTTCAAAATAGCCTTCCTGATGGGGGATTATTTTGTCTGTCTCCAATATTCAGCTATGAGTTTCACATTTATTCAAAAGAACTACGGGAGAACTAATTTCATAGGGCTCACAGAGTAATAATAAGGATGAAAGATTGGAAGAAAGGTTATGTCTATGTCTTTGAAGAAAGGTTAAATGAGTTGAAGTAATTTTATTTAAAGAAAGAAAGAAAATATAAAAATACTAAGGAAGGACAGACCTAATGAAATACAGTGCAGCATGCTACGGGAAGTAGGTCTCTGCGTAGGCTGTGTGGTTTTTCATCACCATGTGCCTATAAGCCCAGAGGCTGGTCCTGTCTAAAGCTTCCCTTCAAGTCCAGCATTATCTCTGATTCCAGAACTTATGCCAGCAGTCACTCCCTGCCTCTATATCAATATCAAAGCTAAACTCACCCCTTTTTAAGACTATCAGTAAATAAATGCTTACTGTGTATCAGGCAATGTGCTGAGTGCATTTCATGTATCATTATTCATTCATTCAGTAGATATGTTTCAAGTGCCTCCTGTGTGCCAAGCAGGCTTGCCCTTGGTGTTTGGAATACATCAGTAAAAAACACAGACAGAAAATCTTGCCTTGTAGATCTTAAACACTAGTGGGCAGAGACAGATAATAAGCGTAATCAATAAGTAAGCTTTAGAGTATGTAGGAAGGTGGTAAATGTTATGAAAAATATAGAGCAGGGGGCTTCCCTGGTGGCGCAGTGGTTGAGAGTCCACCTGCCGATGCAGGGGACATGGGTTCGTGCCCCCGTCCGGGAAGATCCCACATGCCGCGGAGCGGCTGGGCCCGTGAGCCATGGCCGCTGAGCCTGCGCGTCCGGAGCCTGTTGCTCCACAACGGGAGAGGCCACAACAGTGAGAGGACCGCGTACCA
>NW_006775771.1:830995-833812 GCF_000442215.2 Lipotes vexillifer | reverse complement strand
GAAGGGAGCCAAAGAAAAAAAAAAAAAAAAAAAAAAAAAAAAAAAATAGAGCAGGGAAAGGTAAAAGAGTATCTGTGTATAAGGGGAGGTGGGCTGTGGTCTTAAATGGATTGGTCAGGATGGACTTTACTGAGAAGGTGATATGTGAGGAAAGATGTGAAGATCATGAGCGAGTTAACCATGTGGATACCTGCGCAAAGAACATGTTGACCAGAAGGAACACTCAACTTAGAGGCTCTAAGTCAAGAATGTGTTTGTTGGGTTTAAGAAACAGTAAAGAGGTCAGAGTGGCTGGACTTGAGGGTTAATCCTATAGGGCCTTTGGACTATGATAAGGACTTTGACTTGGAATGAAATAGGGAGCAACTGGAGGATTTGAGCCTTTCATGTTTAAATGGATCACCCTGGAAAGGGGAACAAGAGTGGAATCAGGGTAATGAGTTAGAAGGTAATTGTTCCTATATAATAATGCAGGCAAGCAAAGACTGGGGCTCAGACCAAATAGTAACGATGGAGTCAGTGAGAAATAATCAGATACTAGATATTTGTTCTGAACACAGAGCAACAGGATTATCTGGAAGGGCTGTGTTGGAAAGAGGGAAGTCAAGGATGACTCTAAGACTTATTAACCTCAATTAATCTTTACAGGCAGGTAGGTTATATTATCCTCTCTATCTTACAGATGTGGAAATTGAAGCTGAGAGAGATATTAACTTTAGATTATTTAGTTAGTAAGTAGCAGAGCTGGGATTTGAACTCAGTGTTTTCCGAGTCCAAAGGCTGGGCTTCTTAACCATAATACTGTACTAGAGGCATTTAGTTATTACTGTGAACTCTGATCTTAGATCTCCAAGAAACTGATCCCAGGTGTGTTTTCTGGTTACTCAGTACCTACCTTGAACACCAGTTTCCATGCCTTAAACCCTAGTTCATCAGTGACTGTATTCCTGTCCCCCAACATCTTCTTTTCTTAGAGTCTCCCACTTCTGAAGCCTGTTACTTGACTTTCTTAATCTCCCTGACCACCAGAGCATCCATAATTGGCTTGATTTGCTCTATGGTTTTGAACTTAATTTGGACTTCGGCCAAAAGGTTTCCCCATTGGCAAACCTTCACATTCTAGAGCTATTTTCTAATCTATTTGTCCTCTTAGACCCCCACTTTAGCCTAATTGTCTACTGACCCCTTAAAAAAGTGAAAACCTGGGCTTCCCTGGTGGCGCAGTGGTTGAGAGTCCGCCTGCCGATGCAGGGGACGCGGGTTCGTGTCCCGGTCTGGGAGGATCCCACATGCCGCGGAGCGGCTGGGTCCGTGAGCCATGGCCACTGAGCCTGCGCGTCCGGAGCCTGTGCTCTGCAACGGGAGAGGCCGCAACAGTGAGAGGCCCGCTTACCACAAAAAAAAAAAAAAAAAAGTGAAAACCATATGATTTTCCATGAAGAGAAGGGGAGTGTATGATAGGGGGAGCTGTGCTGACAGTGACATTCTTGAGATCACCGCATCTTCCCAGTTCGTGGTGGGAGAGAAAGGTGTGGCAATAGCAACCAGCTTGGAGGCCTCCAGGCAGGACGAATTCTGATCTGTTGGCTACTGATACCTGGCTTCCAGGAAGTCTCCCCCATGTTTTACCTTCTTCAACCTGAGCAGCTTAGTGTCTCCGTATATTTCCCTTTTAGCTTCAAGCAAACTTGTAATGAGCTAATGGTATCACCTTAAAAACCAGCATTGAAATTCCTCCTACAGAGTAAACTGTCAACACTGGGGAAAGTGTTTGATATGTGCTTAGGGCAGAAGATGAGTTCCCCAATGGCTGGGGTGTCAGCTGGTACCCAGGTCTCAGAGGAGGGTGCAGCTGCCAAGCACAGTAGAAAGTGAAACTCCTCTCCAAGGGGTGCTCTGTGGAGGGGGAGAAGGGGAGCAGCAGAGATGAACAGAGATGGACAAAGGAGAGGAAAAATTAAGCTGTCAAATTAGAAGAAGGCTCTTCAGGGCACAGTCTGACCCTCTCCACCCTTCACCACCACAGTCTACAATCACGTCCAAAATCCGCTTGTCCCCAGAAGGCTTGATGTGAATGAGGTTTTTTATGCATCTCAAAAGGAAGCTCAGTTTTAGGTTAAGCGTCTTTATGATGTAGGGCAGAGGCATTGTGTGGAGACAGCAACAAGATGCACAGAGGGCAGGAGAGAGATTTGTGTACCAGTGGTCTTGAAATAAAGGGGTTCAAGGCAATTTCACCTAGGTCTTAGAGGCAGGAAGTTTTCTATTATTTCTGTCATACCAGAAATGAATTTAATCTTCTTCCATTTACATTATTCCATTTATATTTATATTAATTTCATTTTCTCTGCCTGAAAATACTCCAGTTCCAACATTTCTACATATCAAAATCTTGCTCAACTCAAATCCTATCCTTCTGGAAACCTTGATTATTCTAGCATTACGTGAACTTTCTCTCATCTATTGCCTATATGCCCCACTTTTATTATTATTTTTAAAATAAATTTATTTATTTTTGGCTGTGTTGGGTCTTTTTTGCTGCACGTGGGCTTTCTCTAGTTGCGGCGAGTGGGGGCTACTCTTCATTGTGGTGCACAGGCTTCTCATTGCTGTGGCTTCTTTTGTTGCAGAGCACAGGCTCTAGGCATGCGGGCTTCAGTAGTTGTGGTGCACAGGCTCAGTAGTTGTGGCTTGCGGGCTCTAGAGTGCAGGCTTAGTAGTTGTGGTGCATGGCCTTAGTTGCCCTGCGGCATGTGGGATCTTCCTGGACCAGGGCTCGAACCCATGTCCCCTGCATTGGCAGGTGGATTCTTTTTT
>NW_006775771.1:828855-830753 GCF_000442215.2 Lipotes vexillifer | reverse complement strand
CTCCTGCATCGGCAGGCGGACTCTCAAGCACTGCGCCACCAGGGAAGCCCTGGCAGGTGGATTCTTAACCACCGTGCCACCAGGGAAGTCCCCCCATTTTTAAATGTTAGATTTTAAGCTGCCAGAAAACAGAGATTTCTTGAATTTTTAAAATAACAAACTTATACTAGTTTTCCACGGGAAGTCGTCTTCTTCCCTTGGCTTGCTATACTCTAAAGTAAGTTTGACTCACTCTCCTTAATGGCCACTCATAATTAGTCTATGTGTTTTCATATATTCATGTTTATGACAAGTTTGTATCAAATTTGAGCCCCTTGAAATAAAAAGTAAAATTGAAATGAGATATCACTACATTTCTATCAAAATTAAGACAACTGACCATATCGAGTATTGATGAAGATATGGAGGAACTGGAATTCTTCTATACTGCTCCTGGGAATGCAAAATGAAAAACAGATGGCAGTTTCTGTAAAGGTTAAGCATACCTCTTCTGTTACAGCCATTCCATCCTTAGTACTTTCTCAAGACAAATGAGAATATACGTCCATGTAAAGACTTGTACACAGATCTTCATAGCAACCTTATGCACAATAGTCCATAAGTGAATTCAACCCAAATGTCACCAATCGTGAATAAATAAACAAATTATGATATATCCAGATAATGGACTTACTACTCAGCAATAAAAAATGAACTATTGGGCTTCCCTGGTGGCGCAGTGGTTGAGAGTCCGCCTGCCGATGCAGGGGACACGGGTTCGTGCCCCAGTCCGGGAAGATCCCACATGCCACGGAGTGGCTGGGCCTGTGAGCCATGGCTTCTGAGCCTGCGCGAATGGAGCCTGTGCTCTGTAACGGGAGAGGCGACAACAGTGAGAGGCCCGTGTACCGAAAAAAAAAAA
Source organism: Lipotes vexillifer (assembly GCF_000442215.2). Classification (NCBI taxonomy): domain Eukaryota; kingdom Metazoa; phylum Chordata; class Mammalia; order Artiodactyla; family Lipotidae; genus Lipotes; species Lipotes vexillifer. Next base: position 829,852 of record NW_006775771.1, on the reverse strand, counting down.
AAAACTATCGATACATGCGACCACAAGAATGGATCTCAAAATACTTATGCTGATGAAATAAGCCAGGCATAAAAGAATACATTTTGTATAATTCCATTTGTACAAAATTTCAGGAAATGCAAACTCACCTATAGTGACTGAAAACAGAGCAATGGTTGCCACAGAACCAGGGGGAATATAGAATTACAAAGGGGCAGGAGGAAGAACTCTTGGTGGAAAAGCATTTATTCATTGTCTTGATTTTGGGGATGGTTTCAGAGGTGTACATCTGTGTGAAAATTGATCAAATTGTACATTTTAAACACGTGTAATTTACTGTATGACTATTATACCTCAGAAAATTGATTAAAAGAATTTTAAGCCCCTCGAAGGCTGAAATTGTGACCTTTCTTTAAACAGTTCTCTGAAATGCCTGGTAAAAGGCCACATACCCTCCGAGGACTAAGTAAACGTTTACTGCTTTCCCTAGGACCGTGAAATTTAGATATTTTCCTGACATTGAGAATAGTTCAATGGATTAACTAAAATTTATTAAACTTCTCTATTGAATCAACAAAATATGAGAGGTGCTTTTGATGAGTTTATGATTAGGCTGGTTTTAACATATCCAGGGACACAGTTTCTTCCGATTTAAAAACAAAACAAAATTCAGTAAATTCTATAAAAAATAAAGCAATTTAGTAAAAAAAATGTAATCAGGCTAGTTTTGCATCATACAAGCTAAATATTTGACTGACTTTTGTTTTCCCACTAATTGTAACATTTTGTGAGATTCAGGAAGAATTTTCACCTCTGTTTCTTGTTGATAACAACCAAAGTATTTACCATTTATTAAGCACAGATAATACCTCATACACCAGGTACTTTAAAGCAGGGGTCCCCAACCTCCGGAGTGTTAGGGACCGGGCTGCACAGCAGGAGGTGAGCGGTGGGTGAGTGAGCTAAGCTTCATCTGCCGCTCTCCATCGCTCGCATTTACTGCCTGAACGACCATCCC
>NW_006775771.1:821538-828845 GCF_000442215.2 Lipotes vexillifer | reverse complement strand
CCCCCCCCCCCCGCCCCCGCCATCCGTGGTCAAATTGTCTTCCACAAAACGGTCCCTGGTGCCATAAAGGTTGCGGACCGCTGTTTTACAGAGTTACCTTATTTAATCCTATGGCAACAATGTAACAATGTGGGAAATAATTAGCTTATTAGGCATTCCTCTTAAATAAATGAGAAAGCTAAGACTCAGAGACATTACTGATTCAACCAGGTTCATACAACCAGTAAGTAGTGGAAGCAAGATTTAAATACAATTTTGACTTCAAAGCACAGTTTTCTATCTTTGTAGCCCACGGTCTCTAGGATTGTCCTTGCAGGAGTGCCATGGACTTAATAATATTGCTAACTATTGTTAAACCGAAATGCAAATTCTCTACGTTTTGGAATGGACATGGAACAAAGAAGATTAACAGTACTCTGTTTATTCATATTTAAGCTAGAAGCTACTAAAATTCACACACACACACAAACCTACAATTAGAACCCTTTAGCATTTAAATGCCACCTGTCTTTCAAAGTATTTTAATTCTTATCTCTCTTTAATATACATTTTACATCCAGGTTACTAAATAAAGCATGTCATATTGCTGATGCTTTTCCTGGTCCTTACCTAAGGTTCCAGTAGTTTCAGACACTCAGTGTGACCTGGAAATTTCTCTAAAGGTAAATATATAGCGTCTGGCCTAATTATATGGAATGTTCTTATGTGGGGTTTCTCAGGTGTTTGCATTCGTTGACTTCCACACAGTCTTTTTCTTTTACTTTGTGTTCCCCACTGTAACTTTCAGTTTTCATAACCATATGAAAAATAAAACAAAAAAACCACAGTTACTTAAGGCAGCAGCAGTACCAATAGCTGCCCAGATCCCCTAATTATAGTTTCCCTTGTCATTGCAGCAGAACTTTTTCTTTTTTTCTTTTTTTGCGGTACGCGAGCCTCTCACTGCTGTGGCCTCTCCCGTTGCGGAGCACAGGCTCTGGACGCGCAGGCTCAGCGGCCATGGCTCACAGGCCCAGCCGCTCCGCGGCATGTGGGATCTTCCCAGACCTGGGCACGAACCCACGACCCTGCATAGGCAGGCGGACTCTCAACCACTGCACCACCAGGGAGGACCAGCAGCAGATCTTAAAGAATGAAAGAAAGGGAAGAACAAAATGAGGTGGGAGCTAGCAGTCCTAGCCCTAAAATGTAAATGTTTTGACATGTTTGTTTCAGATCTTTTAAATTAAAAACTCATTTATTATACAGTTGTAACTACACTTGTACCCATATTGATACAATCCCCCACTTCCCTTTCCAGAGGTAACAGCTGTCTTAGGCTGATGATTCCTCTTTCCACCCATGTTTTTACCCATTCCCTTCACCCACATGTTTTCATCAATACTGTGGTATTGATTTGGATGTTTTCAGTGTTTACCATAGCGGAAGGCTTTTTTTCCTCACTCAATATTGTTTTAAAGATTTCTCTACACATATTCATGTGGCTGTATTTCATTAATTTTACCTACTAAATAGCTTCCTGTTGCACGATGCCTTAGATTTTCAATCCATCTTCTGTTTATAGGCAGTAAGGTGAATTTCAATATTTTGTTATTATAAAGAAAGCTCAGTTAATTCCCCTGTACACATTCCCATATGCAGCTGTGTTAGATTTCCTCCAGTTTACAGAAAAGAATCTACCTACAGATGGAAATTATGGGCTGTAGAATGTGTATTTGTTTATATATTTAAAAAATTTTCTAATTTCATTGAGATATAATTGACACAGAGCATTGTATAAGTTTAAGGCATGTACTTGTATATGACAAGATGATTACCACTGTGCTGTACGGGGTAATCCAGAGGACGTGACTGCCGTTTGACCCATGAGCTGGATCCAGGCATCGAAGGCTTGTCACCCCCTCCCCTGTCCTTGGAGGGCATGTTCTGCCCACCATGCCCACAGTAGGAGCCATTTTCAAGGACACAGCCTTGAGAAGGTAAGGTGTTGTTGAGATCACCTGGACTGAATATGTAAATGAACCCTGGTAAGGCCTCTATATTAACTTTTCAGGTTCTGGTGGGTGCAGAGAATCTGTTTGTCTTGCAGCTGCCCAAGGCAAGCCTCATGTATCAGTTCCCTTGCTTCTTAAACCTGCCGCCTACCAATCTAGAGTGGTCTGCCTCTTCCTCCCCATCTCTCCTTGCCCTCCGTGTATGGGGGTCAGTTTCAGATTTGACCCATGGAACCCCTGAGGTTTGGAACCAACATACCATACTGTTAGCTAACACCTCCATCACATCACTTAATTACCCTTTTTTTGGGGGGGGGGTGCTAAGAACATTTCAGATCTACTTTCTTTCTTTCTTTTTTTTTAGCTGCTGTGCAACACACATGATTTTACTTCACCGTCCAGGGATCAAACCCGGGCCCCCCTGCGGTGGAAGCGTGGAGTCTTAACCACTGGACCTCCAGGGAAGTCCCCAAGATCTACTTTCTTAACAACTTTCAGATGACTGGATAAAGAAGCAGTATACATATGTGATGGAATATTGTTCAGCCATGAGAAGGAAGGAAATTCTGCCATTGTGACATGTATGGGCCTTGAGGGCATCATGCTACGTGAAATTAGACAAAGATAGACAAATCCTGCACTGTTACTGAGCAAAGTGCTCATCACCTGACGCGCTTAGAAGCTAATACTATGGCACGGGCTTTTGAGAAAAGAAAAGCTTTATTGTGAAGTCCACTGGCAAAGAGACAGGAGGCAGGGCTCAATTCTGTCTCCCCAACAGCGAGGCGAGGTGGATAGATTAAGGGTTAGGGTTTTGGGGTGGTGAAGACAAGGGAAAAAAAACGGCTGGCTGTGGAGTTTGAGGGAGTGATGGGTTCGTATGTGCAGATGCAAACAGGGCTTTATACTTCTTGGGTCGCAGGTGCAAGTTTGGGGGAATTAACATGAAATATGCGATGGAAATTCAGGCTGTGACGTCAGAAGGTCACCAGTCGGACAAGCAAGTCTACTCTGCGCAGACTCCAATTAGCTATATTGGTTCCAACTGGTTTCAGTCAGTTCTGAAGTGTTATAAGCGGAGGTGATTCTACCAACCTGCTTCCTTTTCTGCTGTCCTGTAAGGTAAGCTCAAGAATTTGTTAGCAATGGGTTCTTTACCGCTATGGGGCACGGTTTCGTTATGCTATTACTTATATGTGGAATCTGTAAAAGCCGAATTCGTGGAAACAGAGGGTAGAATGGTGGTTATGGGGGGAGGGGCTTGGGGGGGAGGAAATGGGGAGATGTTGGTCAGAAAGTACAAACTTCCAGATAGAAGATGAGTAAGTTCTCGGGATCTAACACACAGCATTGTGATTAGAGTTAACAACAATTGTGTACTTGAAAGTTAAGTGAGTAGATCTTAAATGCCCCTCCTTTCTTCTCCTGCTGGAGGGGCACCCCTTCTCCAGAGGACTCCCCTGTGTTGCTCTGGATACCTTGATAACCTTCTGGAAACACCTGCTGTAACCAGTGACAGAGGGTTTGCCAACTTTAAGCGGAAAAAGCTTGCCTTCTGGGCTGAGGGCTTCCAGATGCTCCTTGTTACCACTTGTCGTATTAAATATTCATTTTAAAACCTTTGTTTCTTATTACTTAGAAGCCCTTTCCTTATAGATATTTTTAGCCCTCCCTACCTAGTGTCCCATGGCACCTGAGGTTTTAAGCTGTCCACTTGGGACAAGATGCTGCCGTTTGAGGATTAAAAAAAAATGCCAACTGCTTCGTGTCTCTCAGGTGAATTAGAACTTGAAACATCCAGAACTGCGTCCTGTTCAGTCATTCGCAGGTAATTGTCTTGTTTGGCTTTCCCAGCCCCTGGGGTTCCCAGGGCATGCCAGTGTAATGCCAGGGAGAGGACACAGCATGGAAGAAACCTGGCAGAGCGGGGGATGTCTCTTTGGGGGTAATTAATGTTGCAGTTGATTCAGGTTTCTGATGTGGTTTCTAGTCTGAAAGTGTAATTTGGAAAATGTCTGACACCAGAGTACTTGACTTCTAAAATTATACCTAATGTAGACGAAACACCATCAAACCTGTCAGAGGGGGGACACATAGTTTTTTGGGGCTGGAGCCCACTGTGTCCCCGTTTGCTTGGCAAAGCAATAAAGCTATTCTTTTCTACTTCAAAAAAAAAACAAAACAAAAAACTGTCAGAGGGGGATTTGACTTCCTAATGTAGGGACAACCTTAGATAAACAAACTCATTGCAGTACCTTTAGTACTGTACTCAACTCACTTTAGAGTCCCCCAGTTCCATTATATTTAATTATTTATTGAAATCTATCTGTGTACTTGACTCTGAACAGCCATAAATGAAAACCTAGGCCTTCCCCAGGGGCCTCCCAAGCTAAATTCTGTTGGTTGATATCTTGATATTATTGGACAATGGATTGGCCTATAGCTCTAAAAAAATTCTCTGAAGTTTACATTAATTATGAAAACCTTAAAAAGTGATTCTTTTATATTAGCTCTAAGCCAAAGTTAGGATCATTTGTTTCTTAAGTACCTAAATGGTTGATGTTAAAGCTCTTAGGTTATATTTCAGAGTGTCATTATATGGACAAATTTTTGCCTTATTGATTAATGATCAGATTAATGATGAAATGAAAGTTGCTTGCTTTCACAAAGGACAAGCCCCATTAGTGGCTCTGTCTCTACTTTCAATGTTTGCAGTAAACTGGGCCACAAAGGAAGTTTCGAACCGTGTCTCACTACTATAAAGTAGAAAGACTCAAATTTTCCTCACTTTGGCTTAGAGTCTCATCACCTGCAAGCCACAGCATAGTCCTCTAGGGCTTTGCAACTTCAGCATCACCTGAGAACTGGTGCAAGCCAGCCCAGACCTGCTGAATCAGAATCCGTATTTTTAACAAGATCCCTAGGTGGTTTGAATGTACTTTCAAGTCTGAGAGACATTGCGTCTAGTCCATCAGTAACCTGGTAGAGCTGTAAGAGGTTAGAGGCCCAGAGGAATCAAGAAGTGTACCCAGTTACTAACAGACAAGTAGCCAGTGGTATATAGTCCGTGCATTGCTGACATCTGTTTTAGTTGTCGGCCCAGCAGGTCATTCCCCTTCATTTCTGTAAGAGTCTCAGCACTGCCTCGTTCGAGGAGGTACCATCTGTACCACCAGTCAAAGGAGACTTCCTCACACCTCTCCACCCTGCCCCATTCACAGGGGATGTGACTTAAGGTGGGTCAGTCAGTTTCTGTTGCTAGAGCTTGCAATCTTTAGTTGAGACCAAAAGGGATGCAAGCTGCTTGAGACTGAATTGCGTCATGGCAGCCCTGCAGAGAGAGACCCAGGAATTCCCTCCTGCTGCCCCAGGAGATGAGCTGGTTCCTGTGATGATGGATATTCAACACTGCCTTCTGTTCCACTCCTTAGAAATAATCAGTGTAAATTCTTTCTTTATAAAAAAGACATACTCTTTTCAGAATTTCCAGGCCTAAACCCGTGTATGTATCTTTTATACAAATTGGTCTGTCCCATAGATAATCTTTTGTATTTGTTCACTTAGTGTAGGCTGTAATTCCTTGTTGGGAGCCTTTGGGGCCAGTTGAGTTTAGGAGTTCAGAATCTTTTGGATTTTAGAGTAGTGGTACAGTGCATATTACCAAATATCACGTAACAGCTGGTGTAGTCTGACGCAGCACCCCATAATTAAACACATTCTATTGTTTTCTGCTGGGAAGTGTGACTAGTTGATCCATACCATGTGAGCCCAATTAAGACTTGACATATTTTCATGTCAAGACAGGTAAATACTTGCTGTCAAGTGAATTTAGGACTGGTCAGATTTTGACACCAGTTAAGTTTCAAAAAAACTTACAGTTTCTCGAGTGTTTTGGATTTTGGAATTGTGGATAAGAAATTGTAACACAGGTAATATATTTTGGAGATATGATTTCTAAATAGTACTTATGGACTTACCTCAATCTTTTTCATGTCTGCAGAAGTATTCCACTGCATGAATGCAACATAATTTATTTAACCAGTTTTCTATTGATGGCTGTTTGGGATTTTCTAATTTCTGCTCTTATGTAGAATGTTGCAGTGATTATCCTTGTGTGTTTGTTTTCATGTATATGTACAAATATGAAGCAATAATTTAAGTGTATGAACAGCCATTTTAAGGGAAAATGTTGCTCATTTTCTAGCTGTAACAGATTTCTGTTGTTGAAAGACACTTACGTTGAAAATTCTAAATCTGATGGTGGAAAATATCCTGGGAAAATGGAAGGAGCTCAGCCTTGGGAGTCAGGACTCCCAAGTTTGAGATCAAGCCTCACCAGTTAACATGGGCAGTGTCAGTTTTTGAGTGTGTGTGTAGTAGTTTCTCAGTCTATAAAACAGAGAACTGTAATATATGACTTCAAGCAAGATTGAGTTGCTATGTACAGGCACTGTTCAGAGTGCCTGAGAAATAGCAGAAATACAAAACAGAGAGGCCCTGCTATCATGGAGCACACATTTTAATGAGAAAAACCAACAATAAACATTATGAAAAAGTATTTAGTATGTTAGTGATAAGTAGTAAGGAAAAAAATTAATAAAGCAGCAAGAGGTAATAGGACATGTCAGGAAGGGAGATTGAAACTTTAGACAGCATAGCCAGGGAAAGCTTCACAGAAAATATCTGCACAAAGCAGTCAAAGCAGAGGAAGCAGCAAATGCAAAGATGCTAAAGTGGGATTATGCCTGGAATGTTCAGAAGTTCAAGACAGCCGGTGCAGTTGAAGAGGGCTTTAGCAAGACGGGGATCAGAGAAGTAGGTGAGTGCAGAGAGGCACCAGAGGGCCGGATGTATGTGCTTTAAAGACTTCAGTAAAGACTTGCACTGTGTGTGAGAGAGGAAGCCCTTGGAGGATTGCGCACACAAGAGGAATGTGACCTGGCTGGTGCTTTAAAAGGGCCTCTCTGTGTGAAGACTATACTGAAAGGGGGCAAGGGCAGAAGCGTGGGAGGCTGTTGATAGGGAGACTCTAGGTAGGAGGCTATTGAACTAATCTAGGCAGTAACAGTAAGAGTGGTAAGACATGGTTGAATTCTGGATATAATTTAAAGTTAACAAGAGTTATTGATGGATTTGATATGGGATGTAAAAAAAATTTAATGATGACTCTGCGGTTTGTTGTCTGAGCAATTGGAAGAATGGAGGGCCATCAAAAGAGATGGGTCGGGGCTTCCCTGCTGGCGCCGTGGTTGAGAGTCCGCCTGCCGATGCAGGGGACACGGGGTCGTGCCCCCGTCCGGGGGGATTCCACCA
>NW_006775771.1:795835-821432 GCF_000442215.2 Lipotes vexillifer | reverse complement strand
GTAGGGAGTGCATGCAGGTAAAATGAGAGGTCTTAGGACTGAACCTGAAGGAATTCCAACATTGAAAGGTCAGTAAGCAGCAAAAGAGATTCAGAAGGAACAGAGAGGGAAGAGAAAAACCAGGAGAGAGTTACGTCCTGGAAGCCAAGTGATGGCAGTATTTCCAGGAGAGTATTTCTAAACACTGCTGCCAGGTCAAGTTAGGAGAGGAATTCGGCATCACATGGTCCTTATTAACCTGACAAGAACAATTTCAGTGGAGTGGAGGGGATGAAAGACTGGCTGCAGCTGGGTTCAAGAGGGGCAGGGGGAGAGAATGGGAGACAGTGAGTGCTGACAACTGTTTCAGGTAGTTTCCGTGGGTGTGTGTGATGAAAAAAGAGAAAAGCAGTGGAACTTGGAGGGAGCAGAGGGGGTCAAGATAAGTTTTAATTTTTTTAGATGGAAGGATTAATGGCATGCTTAAGTGCTAACGGGAACGTTCCGTAGAGAGGGGAAAAGTGGATGCTGCAGAAGAGAGGATTGTCGTTACAGAGCAAATGAAAGGGGTTAGGGTCTAGTGCGCAGACTGGGGCCTGGCCTCACCTCAGCTCATCCAGAGTAATAGGAGAAACCATGGTAGATGGGAGATGTGGTGGGGACTTGTGGAAGTTCTGGGTTTTTTGTTTTTGTTTTGTTTTCTGGTGAGAACATTGAAGTTCTCCTGTCGTAGAAAATTTCAGTTATCCAATATAGTGTTATCAACTCTAGTCACCAGGTTTTGCATTCGATCCTCAGACCTTATTCATCACATAGCTGAAAGTTTGAACTCTTTTACCAACCTCTCCCTATTTCCTCCACCCTCCAGCCCCTGGCAACGACTTTATACTCTCTGTTTCTATGGGTTTGACTTTTTTTTAGATTACACATATTAGTGATGTCATCTAGTATTTACCTTTCTCTGTCTGTCTTCACTCGGCATAATGCCTTCAAGGGCCACCTGTGTTGTCACAATGGCAGGATTCCCTTCTTTCTCATGGCTGAATACTATTCCATTGTGTATATATTTATATATACCACTTCTTCTGAAGTTCTGTTTTTATGATTCACAAATGGGCAGTTAGGTTGTTAGTGAGAATGAAGCAGGACTTGGGTGGGCAGGTGTGAGGCAGGGGACTGCTTTTTATTGTTATGGTCCCTATGTTACTGCTTATGAATTGAAACAATATACACATATTAATTTGGTAAAACATAAATATTTTTAAAAAGGAAGAGAGGAGAATGTCTGGTTTACTTCTACGGGGAAATGCTTGAGGGAATGGAGGGACAGAGCAACCACAGAGGGAAGGAAAGACCAGGGGCACAGTCATGGTTCAACCAATATATTTGTTTGAATTCAAGGAAAAATATCTTTTCTAGATAATCACTTTGTTTTTTTCTTTCAGGGTACTATATTTTTATCATTTTATTAATATCTTATTAATTTTCTATATTAATTTTATTCATTAATTTCCTATTAAATAATTTCACAACAGGTCCCAGTGTCTACCTGATGAAAGCAAGGATTGATGATCTTGTGAGAACTGAAACTCATATAAACTAGCTTAGGTTAGAAACAAAAAAGAGGAATTTATTGAATATCTGAAGGTACCCCTAGTAACTGTAGCGTAATAATTACAGAGATAAGCTGTAAGGCACTGGAACCAGGATCTAGAAAATTCAAATCCAATGTTATTTACTCTGCCTTTTCTAGGATGTTTGATCTCTTGGCTCTGCTTCTTTTGACACATTTACTTTATTTTTCCTCAGTCTTCTTGTAGATTATTTTACTATGCTGTGGCCTGCACCTGTTGGTCCCAGCCTCCACTTATCCTGACTTATCTCTAATGTTCATCAAAAACCAAATAAAGTCCAGTTTCTATATTCCCAGTCTAAATTCCAAGAAGAGATTCTGATTGGCCCAGCTTTGGTCTGATACAAATTCCTTGTCCAATTAGCAGTGGTGAAGGAGGGACTAAGCCATGTTCTGCAAACATGGCTACAAATATGGGCTACACCCCAGAAGGTCCAAAAAATGTTGGCACAGAGTACGATACTTGTTATATTCGTTACATACTTGTCATATTTAATATGTTAGGCTCACAATAGTTTATACAAAATAGGCCTTTCCAACCTCCTTGATTTCTTTCTTTGTTACTATAATCACTAAAGCTGAAGATAAGATGCGGCTGATGTCTAAACATAGAAACAAACAAAATAACTGAAGTGCTGTTCAGAGATTTAGCCTGAAGGGCACTCACTTTTTTTTTTTTTTTGCGATATGTGGGCCTCTCACTGTCGTGGCCTCTCCCGTTGCCGGATGCGCAAGCTCAGCGGCCACGGCTCACAGGCCCAGCCGCTACGCGGCTCACGGGCCCAGCCGCTACGCGGCATGTGGGATCCTCCCAGACCGGGGCACGAACCCGTATCCCCTGCATCGGCAGGCGGACTCTCAACCACTGCGCCACCAGGGAGGCCCGGGCAATCACTTTTTAACTTAATGAGTATTTTAGATCTTGATTTAAGCTATCTTTCTTTGGGTGAAAATTTGTTTGATCCTGTCTTACCATTAGAAAAGTCATACCACGCAGATTTTATGCATTCTTATAAAGTTCAAGCACATTACCTTTGGTGGACAGGTACTAATTAGTAAGAGGAAGGCAAAGGAAAAATGCATTCCAACAAATGACTTAAGTTCAGAAGTATGCTAACTAGTGGATTTACTAACTGGTTTACTTTTTTTTAAACTTTTGCCCAAAGTCTGCTGATTAGTTAGGACTGTTTTATTGAAAGGCTCTGAGGGCATCTGATATAATCACTGACCTGGGGAAATAAGACTTGGTTTAGGGGGCTGATCTTTAGTTAAAGGAGTACCATCCAAAAGAAATGTAATGTGAGCCACACATGAAATTTTAAATATTCTAATACTCACATTGAAAAAAGGAAATTAATGATTAATTTTAGTAATTTATTTAAACGGATATATCCAAAATATTTTTACTTCAACATGCTGTCAAATAAAAATTAATGAGATACTTCACACTTTTTTGTGCTAAGTCTTTGAAATTCAGTGTGTTTTATACTTATAGCATAAATTTCAATTCAGATGCTAATTTTTCAGTGATTAAAGAGAAATGTAGTCCTACCAAAACAATAAATTTGTGTTTAATTGAAAAATATTTTACACTGCTTCACTTTTTTCATTTAAATTTAAATGAATTAAAATTAAATAAAAGAAAAAAATCCAGTTTCTCAATCTGCACCAGCTCCATTACAAGTGCTCAGTAGCCTTGGGCGGCTAGTAGTCATTGTATAGGACAGTACAGCTTTAGAGGGTGGGATTCATAAGACCTGAGACCAAAAATTATCTTCTGCCAGTGGAGTTTAACCTCAGAGGAATTTTTTTTTTTTAACATCTTTATTGGAGTATAATTGCTTTACAGTGTTGTGTTAGTTTCTGCTGTATAACAAAATGAATCAGCTATATGCATATGTATATCCCCATATCCCCTCCCTCTTGCATCTCCCTCCCACCCTCCTTATCCCACCCCTCTAGGTGGTCACAAAGAACCGAGCTGATCTCCCTGTGCCATGCAGCTGCTTCCCACTAGCTATCTACTTTACATTTGGTAGTGTATATATGTCAATGCTGTTCTCTCACTTCGTCCCAGCTTACCCTTCCCCCTCCTGGTGTCCTCAAGTCCATTCTCTACGCCTGTCTCTTTATTCCTGTCCTGCCCCTAGGTTCATCAGAACCATTTTTTTTTTTTAGATTCCATATGTTTGTGTTAGCATACGGTATTTGTTTTTCTCTTTCTGACTTACTTCTCTCTGTATGACAGTCTCTAGGTCCATCCACCTCACTACAAATAACTTAGTTTTGTTTCTTTTTATGGCTGAGTAATATTCCATTGTATATATGTGCCACATCTTCTTTATCCATTCATCTGTCAATGGACACTTAGGTTGCTTCCATGTCCTGGCTATTGTAAATAGTGCTGCAGTGAACGTTGTGGTACATGACTCTTTTTGAATTATGGTGTTCTCAGGGCATTTGCCCAGTCCCCCTACTTCTTTTTTTTTTTTTTTTGCGATACGTGGGCCTCTCACCATTGTGGCCTCTCCCGTTGCGGAGCACAGGCTCCGGGCGCGCAGGTCCAGTGGCCATGGCTCACAGGCCCAGCCACTCCGCAGCATGTGGGATCTTCCCGGACAGGGGCACGAACCAGTGTCCCCTGCATCAGCAGGTGGACTCTCAACCACTGCGCCACCAGGGAAGCCCCCCCACTACTTCTTTATTCAGGCTCTGTGCTAGACTGATCTATTTGCAATTCTCTTAAATACCATGCACAATCCCACCTCTCTGACCTTGATGATACTGTGTTTTTTTGTGCTCGATCTCTTCATCTTCTGTTTATTCATTTAACCAACATGGATTGAAAGTGTACCACATGCCAGAATATGTGTGCTATACATGATTGATATGTGAATGAGAGAGGCACAGCCTTACCTTCGTGAAGCTGTCAGTGTCACTTTTCCCACCCCTGCTGCTCCCTCTAAACCCCCCTTCCCTGACCACTGAGGCCTTGGCAATCTCTTTCTTCTTGAGCTCCAGTAAACTTATTGTCTGTCACATGGGATCAATCAATATTTACTGGTTGATTAATTTATCCATAGTAATAGAAAATGCAAATATCATGTGGAGATAAACATTTTAGATTATTTTAAAATTCTGCTTTTATTCCTTTAGTTGGATGATGGATGGCAGTCTCCTTGTCTGTTAAATAAGTATAATGAACTAGAAATTTAAGTTCTCTTCCGTGTATGCAATTATGGATATTTATTTATTTATTTTTATTTTATTTTATTTTTGGCTGTACCTTGCGGCTTGCAGGATCTTAGTTCCCTGACCAGGGATCGAACCTGGGCCCTGGCAGTGAGAGCGCCGAGTCCTAACCACTAGACTGCCAGGAAATTTCCTGTAGATATATTTATCTTTTTAAATTTAATTTTGTTATTTGAAAAAAATTTATTTACTTATTTTTGGCTGCGTTGGGTCTTCATTGCTGCATGTGGGCTTTCTCTAGTTGCAGAGAGAGGGGGCTTCTCTTTGTTGCGGTGTGCGGGCTTCTCATTGCGGTGGCTTCTCTTGTTGCAGAGCACGGGCTTTAGGCACATAGGCTTCAGTAGTTGTGGCACACGGGCTCAGTAGTTGTGGCTTGCGGGCTCTAGAGTGCAGACTCAGTAGTTGTGGCACATGGGCTTAGTTGCTCTGCGACATGTGGGATCTTCTGGACCAGGGATCAAACCCGTGTCTCTGATATTATGCAAAACATATCTGTCTTTCAGCTTGCCTGATTCCAAACCCTGCTTGCCACATGCATTTTCTACCCTTTGATCTGTCTCTGCATTGCTATTTATCAGTTTCAGAAAGCTGTAGCTGAAGCGTGAGCAAATTCGAATACGCCCAGCATTGCTTTTGGCCCTGGATCCATAAAATCAAATCAGTCACACGTCTGGCATGTTTTCTCTAACCAGACTACATGCATCACAAGAGCACCATTTATCCCTTGATTACTGAGTAAGGGTTGAATGTGAACTTTAAAGTAATGAGTAACTTTCCCCCCTACTCATAGCACACAGAAATTTAGTCACCTATATGAGATCTTTTCGAAATATTACTGTATAACTTTCCTTCTTAACAGTTATCACAGTTTTAACATTATATTTGTGTGATTATTATTATTATTTTCGGTACACGGGCCTCTCACTGTTGTGGCCTCTCCCGTTACGGAGCGCAGGCTCAGCGGCCGTGGCTCACGGGCCTAGCCGCTCTGCGGCATGTGGGATCTTCCCGGACTGGGGCACGAACCCGTGTCCCCTGTATCGGCAGGCGGACTCTCAACCACTACGCCACCAGGGAAGCCCTGTGTGATTATTTAATTAATATATGTCTTTGCTTCTATATTGTAAGCATCTTGCATCAGGAAGCACGTCTAGATGGCTCACTTTTATATTTGCAGCACCTAGCACAATGCCTGGTGTATAGTAGGTGATGATTAATATGTGCTGAATGAATTTAAACTTGCCCAAATACTTTGATGTTTCTCCTTTGGAATTATCTTCAGAAATAGCTTCCCAGCAACAAGAGAATGGCTTTCTTGATTTTCTTTAAAGAACATCAGAGCATCTTGTTGTGCCTGCTGTTTCCTTTCTCTCTCTTTCTTTGCTCCAATTAGTTCTTCTCAGTTGACATCTTTTTCCTTTCCTCTCAGTGCAATTGAAGCAACCACTGGAAGTTGCTGGGCACAGCTGTACTGATGCTGGCCTGGACTCCACTGAAGGCACCCTGAGACAGGCTGAGGGATGGAGATCAAATAAAGCCTTTGATGCATTAGTCATTGCACTGACTGAATGCATGGGACGCTGCCTACCTGCTGTCATTGCCATGAAAGCCTTCAGTGGGTGCAGTTTGCTGAACACCGAACATGTGTATTGCCGAAGGTTTAGGACTCAAGTTTTAAGCGAGCTAATTGTGACTGCGATGGTTTAAAGTGAGTTGATGGCATTAATAGTAATTATCAGTGGTGGGAGGAGGAGCTCAGTTTACACAGAACTGTAACTGTCTTTTCATATATTTCTGTAATGTTTTAGTTTCTTTTCTTATACTAGGGTCATGTTTACTTTAGTAATTTAAAAAACATGTACAAAGAATATTTTAAGTGTCATAAGGGAGATGATGCTATCAAGCCATTTTCAAGAAAAAACTTCAAAGGCATAATGTAAAATTGAATGAATTTATAATAAAATATATACAGATAGTTATTGAGCTGTTAATAAAATCTCCTAGAATTACTTTATTTTAAGATCAATGCATAAGATTATATAGTATCCTGGTCCACAGAGGACTCAGAGCCAGGATGCTGCAGGATGCTGTTGCTTCCCAGCTACATGGCTCCAGCAACTGGACACGTGCCTCAGTTGCCTCATTTGTAAAACAAGGATAGTCATAGTTTTCACCTTATAGAGTGTAAAGCACATAGAAGAGGCCTAGCATAAAGTAAACCTCCATCACTGTTGTTGCTGTTGTTACTGTTATTTTATATTTCAAATAATCTAAATGTACCTAGAGAGATTTCAAAATATAATTCCTTGTTTATTTGTCAGAGCTTATTGTTCATATATACAGTTTACAGTTGAAAAATAAGTAATGGTAATTTGCCTAATATCTAGAAAGTTTGTCATTCTCCCATGATTACATTCACCCTTTATTAAGTAGTACTTGAATATATTTCACTGTGGTGTCTATAAACACTTGGGTAAAGGAATGGAATAGTGATTGGTCATGTACCCAGAGAAAAAAATGATGGTCTGGCATGATGATGATAACAAAGATGATGACAACGATGATGTTAGGGGCTATATAACTGCTCTACTATTTGTGTACTAGCTGTGTAACCTTGGGCAGATCACTTAACCTTTCTGAGCCGCTTTTCCTCTCTGAGATCAAGATATTCTCTACTTCATTCAGGTGCTGAGAAATATTGTCTATAACAGTGTTTTGTGAATTTTTTTGTAATTTTTTTCTTCCAGTTTTATTGAGATATAATTGACACACAGTACTGTATAAGTTTAAGGTGTACAGCATAATGATTTGATTTATATACATCATGAAATTATTACCATTTATTGAAATACATCATACATGACATACAGCAGTGTTAGTTATATTTATCATGTTGCACATTACATCCCTGGTACTTATCTTACAAGTGGAAGTTTGTACCTTTTGACCACCTTCATTCAATTCCCCTCCTCCCACTGTCCACCTCTGGTAACCACAAAGCTGATCTTTTTTACTATGTGTTTTTGAAGTATAATTGATCTACAACACTGTGTTACTTACTGTTACACAGTATAGTGATTTGACATTTCTATATACTTCAAAGTAATCACCCTGATTAAGTCGTTATGATCTGTCACCATACAATTACATAATTATTGACTATATTCCCCATACTGTACATTTCACAACTGTGACTCATTTATTTTACATCTGGAAGTTTGTGCCTCTTAATCTCCCTCACTTATTCTCTCCTCTCCCAACCGTCCTCCTCTCTGGAAGCCATCTGTTTGTTCTCTGAATCCATGACTCTGTTTTGTTATGTATATTAATTTGTTTTGTTTTTTAGATTCCGCATATAAGTAAAGTCATACAGTATTTGTCTTTATCTGTCTGACTAATTTCACTTAACATAATACTCTGTAGGTCCGTCTATGTTGTCAAAAATGGCAAGATTTCATTCTTTTTTATGGCTGAGTAATATTCCATTATATATTTATATGTATATATACCCCATCGTCTTTATCCATTTATCTATTAATGGATACTTAGGTTCCTTCCATATCTTAGCTATTGTCAGTAATGCTGCAGTGAACATAGGGGTGCATCTATCTTTTCTTTTCTTTTTTTTCTTTTTTGGCTGCACCATGTGGCTTGAGGGATCTTAGCTCCCTGACTGGGGATTGAACCCGGGCCCTCGGCAGTGAAAACACAGAATCCTCACCACTGGACCACCAGGAAATTCCCTATCTTTTCTAACTAGTATTTTCATTTTCTTCAGATAAATACCCAGGAGTGGAAATGTGGATCGTATGGTAGTTCTATTTTTAATTTTTTGAGGAATCTCCATCCTGTCTTCCATAGTGGCTGCACCAATTTACTTTCCCGCCAGCAGTGCACAAGTGTTCCCTTTTCTCCACATTCTCACCATCACTTGTTATTTGTTGTCTTTTTGATAAAAGCCATTCTTACAGGTATGAAGTGATATCTAATTATAGTTTTGATTTTCATTTCTCTGCTGATTAGTAATATAGAGCATCTTTTCATGTGCCTGTTGCCCATCTATATGTCTTCCTTGGAAAAATGTCTATTCAGTTCCTCTGTTCATTTTTAAGTTGTGTTGTTTGTTTTTTCTGATGTTGAGTTGTTTGAGTTCTTTGTATATTTTGGATATTAACCCTTTATTGGATATATCACTTGCAAATATCTTCTTCCATTTAGTAGGTAGCCTTTATTTTGTTGATAGTGCAAAGCTTTTTAGTTTAACGTAGGACCACTTTATTTTTTCTTAGAGTCAGTATGTTAGGGGCCATGTTCCACCCATATTTCCCTACGCTTTTCACTCACATGTTTCCTTCCCCTTTCCCCCTCTAACCGTTCCCTCTTTGTCATATCCTCTTTGAAGCTGTATGTTTATTTCAGCCCTTAAACTCAGGAATGCAATCATGCGTTGGTGTAATTTGTTCCCAAACTTCTTTCTCACTTTTCCTGACACTAGTTTAAGGCATCGAAAGATAGGGAAGGAGAAATAACTTAAAAATTTATTGGAACACAGCTTAAAGCAAGATAACCTACCAGACCATACCTGAAAAATAATTATGGCAAACAGTGTCACTTCTTTAAGAGCTGGCAGCAACAGTGTTCTCTTTAAGTGAAAGCAGTATGCAAAAGCAGATCTCCAAGAGTCAGACATCTACAGGCTTTTAAATACTGATTTTAGTATTCAGTAAATATTTATCCAATAGTCAAAATGGTGCCAGGTAGGAGGATTAATACAGAAAACTGAGAGTGATTTGTGCCTTTCAGGATCCAATGTCCAGGTGTAATATTAGAGACACAAATTCGTGTTTAGTGTAGGGAGGACAATTAGCATATCAGTATACACACATGCACACACACACATTGTTGTGTTTAAAAAACAAAGCAGGGCTTCCCTGGTGGCGCAGTGGTTGAGAGTCCGCCTGCCGATGCAGGGGACACAGGTTCGTGCCCCGGTCTGGGAAGATCCCACATGCCGCGGAGTGGCTGGGCCCGTGAGCCATGGCTGCTGAGCCTGCGCGTCCGGAGTCTGTGCTCCGCAACGGGAGAGGCCACAGCAGTGAGAGGCCCGCATACAGCAAAAAAAAAAAAAAAAAACAAAAAAAAAAAACAAAGCAATATGATCACTTAGAGGCAGCTTCAAGTGCTATAAATACTGTTTAACTTAAACTGCTGGTTTACTTAATAGGCAGATACATAGTACAAGTAATAGTCAAAGGTAAAATGCAAAAGAATATCTAAAAATAGAAAAGGCTAACTTTGAAAACTTCTTATATAGTTTTTTCATTGCCACAACTTAGTCATTAAGATTGCTCAGACTGTATTCCCAAAATAACCTGCTTCCCATGTACTTCTTTAAAAAAAAAAAAAGTCCTATAAATTAAAGGCCTTTTTTGCTTTTTGAGCCTCTGACTGTACTTACCATTCAAGCATAAAGACCCTGCATTTTTAGAATAATCCGTAACAAATGAGACACATAAAGTTTAAGGTCTCCAACACACGCAAACACACACACACATTTTCAGAATTCTAAAATCCACCAAAATACCTACAAGTAGTCTCCTATCACATATTTCCAAGAATCTTGACATTCATTCCCTTGTAAAGTATATGCCACTTACATGGCTTAGTCATTTTGCTGGTTAGTTTGTTTTATCAGATGATCACGAGTCCACCCATATTCTTTTCTCTGCCTCTCCTTCATCAGGCCTAGAGACTGAAGTGACCTGGGGCCCGAGAAGGCCCAGGATGCCACTTGTGACTTGTCCCGTGTTTTGTCATTTCCCTTTAATAGACTGTCTTCCTCTTTTCAGTGGATATTTGGAAATCTTTCACTTAGCAAATTGACAGTCCAAACTGGGAATAAGTATAGAGTGTAGTACAGATCAAAATCCAGGCTAAAAGAGGATAGACACTCTCTGGTCAGGAAAACTAGCTAGGTAAGAGACAAAGTTTGTGTTAGTGAAGTAAGGAATGGTTGAAAAATTCTCTCAAAGGATAATGGGAAATGGGTCAAGTACTACAAGTCTTGGTTTAATTCACTGCTTGGTGGGAGCCATAGGGTGCAGGTTAAAAGTTGAACCCATTAAAATTGCTAGAAGGGCAGCTGTGGTTGGATTTTTTTCCAGCTCATCTGAGTTACTGTTATGAAAAACAAGAAGAACCATTAATGTGTGGTTTCCAAGAAACACTTCAGAAGCTGAGAGAGAGAGAGAGAGAGAGAGAGAGAGAATGAGAATATGAAGAAGCCATAAATGCTCCCTGGATCAAAATGTTAAGGATAGAATAAAAGCAATTACTCCCTAAAATGATAGCATCCCTGAGGTTCTAGTGCTGTTTCCTCTTCTCTCGGTGAGCTGGCCAATTATGACACGTTGCTATTATTTTCAGGGTTACATGTTCTGAGTCTAGGTATCTAGTCTGGCTGTTCATGCTCTCTGCTTCTTGCCTCTTAATTTTCTTTTTTCATGGGACAGTGGAGGTGAAAGTCAAAATCAGTACATTTTTTTTTCCTTATTAACAACACTTGTAAATGTTTGAAAGGGAGGAGGTGATAGCTGACAACTAAAATAAAGTTTTTCAATTATATCTGATAGCATTTGCTAGTGTATTTCCTAGTTACCATAAATAACTGCAAACTAATGGATCACTGTTAAGTAATACTTTAAGATTTAGTATTTGGATAACTTTATTCAAAATCTTACTGCTACCTACTTCCTTATAACAAAGCTGTTGACATTTGCTGTGGAGCTTGCTGTGGAGCTCATGACAAGAGGCAGGAGGCACTTTGGAGGTAGAGGTGCCAACTGGGACTGCATACCAGGCACTGTTTGTTCAACACATGGGGATGGGCGTCTCCTGCCATTTGCTGAGAATGGCTTTCTTATATGAGGTTGGTGTGTCCTAGCCATTGTTTTGGGACGTCTGAGAGCACTTCCTGTTACTTCAGGGGACTACACAACCCTGCAAAATAGCCTCAAAACAAGATTTAAATGAACTTTATTTTTGTAGGCATGCTTATGTTTTATAGTAACTCCCCTGTCTGCCTCCTTTGAAATGGGGAGGAATGAAAGACGACTGTGAATATGTGAATTCACTGTGAATATGTGAACTCAATATGATTTTTTCGTCTAGCCATAGAAACTATTTATGGAAGATCTACCATGTTCCTGGCACTGTATATACATGAGAGATACAGTAACCCCATGAAGCAGAGTTTATAAATGAAGGAACTGAAACTATGAAAAATCAAGATGATTGGCTCAGGTCATATATCTATAAGGAGCAGTTCTGGAATGTTCACCTAGTTTCTATAACAAAAGTGTTTACGCTTTCCAGTTCACATACTCGTTCTCTAGCCACTTAAGTTCAGGGACTATGTTTTAATAAATCTTTGTCTATCCCATAGTCTAGAAGTGGAAACCCGGAGCCAGAGATTTCGCAAATGTTAACTAATTGCTTGGGTAAATCACACGATCTGTCTGGGTCTCCTGTGCTTCATTTATGGCTAAATCACAATAGTTAACACTTATGGATTACTTACTCTAAGGTGGGCATTGTTAAGCATTGTTAGCTTAAATAATCATCTTAACACCCTATACTATGTCATCAATATAAACCTTTTATACAGAAGAGAAATAAGAGACTGCGAGAAATCGGTAGTTTGGGTAAGTTCACAGAGCTGAAACTGTGGGATCTTGATTCAAATGTAGGCTCTCTGACCCTAGCCTTGCATATGGACCCGTAACCACTGTCCTATGCATCTTTCTATAGGACTCTCATGGCCTCGTCCAGCTCTCTGATCTGTGACTCTGTATAGCTGCAGACATTCTCATCTTGAAGAATACTTTTGATTCCCCAACTCTTCCTTTTTAGAAATTTTTACCTGCAGTGATTTTAAAAATAAAATTTGGAATATCCTCTACAATTAGCGTAATTCTCCACTGGTTAACCCCTAATGCTGCTCTTACATGTTTATTCTATTATTCCATAGTTCCTATCTAGCACAGTTTACTATCTTCTCCAAATGATTTATACAAACCAAGTCTTTAGTGTAATGTATTTTTCCATCTGGAATGCCCCTTTAAAAAAAGCATAATGCTTCCCACCTTTAAAAAATATGACCCATGGCACTTCCCTGGTGGTCTAGGGGTTAAGAATCCGTCTTGCAATGCAAGGGACGCCGGTTTGATCCCTGGTCAGGGAATTGGGATCCCACATACCGCGGGGCAACTGAGCCCGCACACCACGACTAATAAGCCTGCGTGCCACAACTAGAGAGAAGCACGCACACTGCAACAAAGAGCCCACGCACAGCGACGAAAGATCCCATGTGCTGCAACTAACACCCGATGCAGCCAAAAAATAAATAAATAAATATTAAAAAAAAAATGACCCAGTGCAGCACAAAGTATACTTTTATGTCATGTCAGGAAACCACATCAGAGCTCTTGTTTTCACAATAACAAGCTGTGATGCTGTGACATAGGATTATGCTTTAAAGGTAAGGAGTAAACATCAGGAACAGATGATTCCTTAACAAACAACAATCCTGATTTTACTCCATTTGTGTTAAAACCATCTGTCTTAAGAGCAAAAGCAAATGAAAAAAATTAATAAAATATAAAAGACTATCCAAGCCAAATATTTATTCCTTCCCCTTGGTGAATATAAATATGCTAATTAACATTTTAAATATTGAGGGTTCTGGAAAAATAATATATTACTATTATCACTTAAACATTTGGCCTTAATTTCCAGAATAGGTACAATTATCTTATTAGAGTTGATGGAAATGCAGATAAATTGTGGAAGAGGAAAACTATCACAGTGAGGAGTTGCTGAAAAAATCTCATTTTTGTTGAACTAAATGTTCAGTATGATTTATTGAGGGTTTTTTTTTTTTGGTAACTTATTACATAATGAAACATCATTTCTTAAATTTAGAGTGTCTATTTTAATGACTCATTTAAAAAGGATGGAAATTGATGAGTATGTCCATTAATAAGCTACATTCTGTTTTATTATTCATCTTGCTAAAAGGCTGCCTTTTTCTAGAAGCATATTTTAAGTCTGAATTTATGGGAAAAATTACAAGTAAAATGTTAGCGCATTTGCATCTTGTAAAAACAGACAAAACTAGGAAATAATATTTTTCATATTCAATATTTGCCCTTATTTACTACTTATCAACTTAATAAATACTGAGAAACTGGCAACCTTTATTAGTTTTCAAATATTTAATACTCTGAAACTTTTTTTTTTCTGGAGCATCTGGTAAGGTAGTATAAGTGAAACATTTCAGAAAATTCTCCCCGAGTTATTGAGGATAAAAGAAGAGCTTATCTGATACATACTTCCATATTTTCTGGAAGAATTCAATCCATGCCCAGAATGATTTTTTCAATAGGAGTGATGTGTTTTTCTACTTCAGGAGTTAAAGGAGAGAACTGATCGATGCTCCTCAAATACTGTTCAAGTCTAAGAGAACATTTGTAAAGATCTAAGATTTAATGGGTTTGAAATGTTTAAAAAGCAAGTAAAATCTATATTGAAGTGAAAATATTTTCCTACATAATTTTTACTGCTTTTGTGTTTTCTGACATTGCTTACCTGCTTGTCTCTTGGTATTTCTGATTTTTTCCCAGTCATTGCTTGACTCTGAACAAATCCCTTTTCTTTTATGCTATCGTATTCGAGTTTTGTTGAAAAAACGGTCAAGAGGAGGATGAAAAACGTGAAGCAGATTGGTAATGGTCAGAGCTGTTGACTTTAATAAGTGAAATGGCCTAGGGCTCGCATCAAGATGGGATAGGTGCGGTGGAAGAGAGATTCAGACACTTCCTTACCACCCAGTGAGTGGAATGTCCCTAGTATGATGATTTCCTGCTTTCTTTGGAAGGTAGCCCCTAGGGCTGTTTGGAAAAGAAGCATCCAGCTACCTTCCTGCGATCATGAGTTCCTTTCACTTGCTGGGTTCTTCTTAGACTTAGCATGACTAATTCTTAGTTATCTCAGAGTTGATGACTACAGATCTGATAACAACAGACTGATAACTACAGATCTGAGTTCTGAAATCTTACCTTGTCTGCTTCGTGATAGCCGAATCATGAATTATGTGTGCCCCTGTAGTTCAGTAGGGTGTGTGTGTGAGTGTGTGTGTGTGTGTGTGTAAAGGAGCATAAACATACCAATACTGAGCTTCTGCCATGTGTCAGGGACAGTTTAGGCACCAGTATGCAGTGATAATCAAGATAGATAAGGACCCTGCTCACATGGAGCTTATATTCTGAGACATAATTTGGGCAAAACATAGAAATGAAGAGAGGGAGGGAAAGAAGGAAGGAAAGAAAGAGTATTGAGTATGATAAGCGCCAAGGTGATGGGATAGAAAGATATTAGTGGGAAGGGGTACTGTAGATTAGGTGGTCAGGAAAGGTCTGTTGGGGGAGGCAAAACTCAAGCTGAGAACTAAGTGACAAGAAACATGCAATTATGCAAAGAATGATTGGAAGAATATTCTAAGCAGAGGGAAAAAGCTAGTGCAAAGGCCTTGGGTTGAAATCATCTGTGCGTTTGAAGAGTATTTCTGTGGGTGAAGTGGAGTGGGTGAGAAGAGAGTGGTAAGAGACAAGTGGGGCCAGATGATGGAGGGCTTTGCTTTTATTCTAAACATGATTGGAAGCCATCCAGGGGTTTTCAGTTAGGATGAGAATAGGGGGTGACTTGGTCTGTTATACATCTTTAAAAAAATCACATTTTTAAAAAGATCACATACTAAAATACATTTTATCAGATCAGACGTTTTTAAAAGAAAATATTATGAAGAATATTTTGCAGGAGAGCAAGGTATTTGAATGGAGGCATGAAGGCCAGTGAGGAAGCTGTTGCTACAAGTCCAGGTGAGAAGTAAGATTGGCTTATGCAAGAGATTTGGCTTGCAGGAGAAGCCAAGATATGGATGATTCTGGACATTACTGATGATACAGAGGACAGGACTAGCAGGTAGATTAGATGTGGAGGGTGAAGGAGAGAAAGAAATCAAGTTTAAGTTACAGATTTTTGGCACTGGCTGGATGGTGGTGCCTTCTGCTGGGATTGGTGAAGCTGGAGGAAAGTGAGATTGGGGAAGGGTTATGGAGTCAAGAGTTGTTTTAACCATGTTATTCTCTGAGCTGTGTAAGTGAAGATGGCAAGTAGGCCATTGGGTGTGTAAGTCCAAGGACTTAAATTTCACGACTAAGACAAACCTGGAGATTTGATTCGGCCTTCATCATCTTGTAGATGTAATTTGAATGTTGGATTGGATGAGATCTAAAAGGGTTTGTTACTCAGCTCTAGCCCATTCCAGCATTTAGAGGTTGAGGAGAAAAGGAATGCTCAGAAAACGTATCTGAAAGGTAGCAGCTCAGTGAGATAAAAGCAGAACCTGGGAAGTGTGATGTCATGACAGCCAAGAAAGTAGGTATTTCTTTTTATTTTATTTTCGTTTTTTAATTGAAGTATAGTTGATTTACAATGTTGTGTTAGTTTCAGGTGTACAGCAAAGCGATTCAGTTATACACACACACATATATATTCTTTTTTCAGATGATCTTCCCCCATAGGTCACCATAATGTATTGAGTATAGTTCCCTGTGCTATACAGTAGGTCCTTGTTAGTTATCTATTTATATATATAGTACTGTGTATATGTCAATCCTGAACTCCTAATTTATCTCCCCCACCTTTCCCCTTTGGTAACCACAAGTTGATTTTCTATGTCTGTGGGTCTATTTCTCTTTTGTATATCAATTCATTTGTTTCTTTTTTTTTTTTAAGTTTCCACATATAAGTGATATCATATGATATTTGTCTTTCTCTGTCTGGCTTACATCACTTAGTATGATAATCTTAAGTCCATCCATCTTACTGCAAATGGCATATTTTCACTCTTTTTTATGGCTGAGTAATATTCCATTGTATATATATAACACATCTTCTTTATCCATTCATCTGTCAGTGGACATTAAGTTGCTTCCATGTCTTGGTTATTGTAAATAATGCTGAGATGAACATTGGGGTGCATGTGTCTTTTTGAATTACAGTTTTCTCAAGATATATGCCCAGGAGTGGGATTGCTGTATCATATGGTAACTCTCTTTTTAGTTTTTTAAGGAACCTCCGTACTGTTCTCCATAGTGGCTATATCAATTTACATTCCTACCAACAGTGTAGGAGGGTTCCTTTTTCTCGACACCCTCTCTAGCATTTATTATTTGTAGACTTTTTAATGATGGCCATTCTGACTGGTGTGAGGTGATACCTCATTGTAGTTTCGATTTGCATTTCTCTGATGATTAGCATTGTTGTGCATCTTTTCATGTGCCTTTTAGCCATCTGTACGTCTTCTTTGGAGAAATGTCTATTTATATCTTCTGCCCATTTTTTGATTGGGTTGTTTGTGGTTTTTTTTTCTTTTGCCCTACCCAGGTACGTGGGGAGTTTCTTGCCTTTTGGGAGGTCTGAGGTCTTCTGCCAGCGTTCAGTGGGTGTTCTATAGGAGCAGTTTCACGTGTAGATGTATTTCTGATGTATCTGTGGGGAGGAAGGTGATCTCCACATCCTACTCTTCCGCCATCTTCTCCTGTCTCTGTTTGTGTCTTTTGATATTGAGCTGCATGAGCTATTTGTATATTTTGGAGTTTAATCCCTTGTTGGTCGCATCATTTGCAAATATTTTCTCCCATTCTGTATGTTATCTTTTCGTTTTGTTTATGGTTTCCAAGAAAGGAGGTATTTTAAGAACCACGGAGTGAGCAACTGTGATGATTGCGGCTGAAAGATGAAAGAGAAGTGACCTATGGATTTGGCAAAATAGAGATCATAGTAAAACAGTCTTGGTGGTATGGTTCAGGATGAGGCATATCAGAATCAGTTGAGAATGTGGAAGTAGAGTTCCTGACTAGAGGCAACCCTTTCAAGAAGGTTCAACTCTTCCAAGAAGTTTATAGTCAAGGCAGTTATTTGTTTTTAAGTTACGAGATTAGGAGTACATTTGTAAGCTGATGGCTGACTGAAGTAAAATTCAGTATTTGGAAAACATAATGAACTATAGCTTTTGCAGAAATACTTAGAAATTTAAAAGACCACTTGACCTCTCTTAGTGGATTAACAGGTTCTTTTGTGGAAAGAAATTGCTCCTTTCGAAATTTGAAAGTTTATTAGTTCTCGAGCAGGTTGAAGCCAAAAAGTACCTTGTGAGAGTCATACTTCAGGGGTGAGGCTTGGAAGTTTATAGTATAAAGTTATTCATTACACAGAGAGCAAAAAGAATGAAAAGTTCTAGTACTTTCCAAAGGTTGATGCAGAACTGTAGACACTTCAAAAAGAAAGAAGGTATTTTCACAAGCATATATTTAGGGAGGTATCCAATTCAAACCCTGAGAAAAGACACAAATAAAGCCAACTTATTTACTTTAAAAAGTAAACAGGGACTTCCCTGGATGGCACAGTGGTTAAGAATTCGCCGGCCAATGCACGGGACACGGTTCGATCCCTAGTCCGGGATGATCCCATGTGCCACGGAGCAGCTAAGCCTGTGCACCCGCATGCCACAACTACTGAGGCTGCATGCTGCAACTACTGAAGCCCATGTACCTAGAGCTCATGCTCCACAAAAAAAAGAAAAAAAGTAAACATGTATGTTAAGTCTTCTAGATAGAATAGGGAAAGCCAAAGTGAGGCACTGCAGAAGTAGAGATTACAGACATGTGCATTGCCAATAGCAATTTCATGGAGAACTTGGGGAGTAGTGAACGAAGGAAGTTCAAATATCTGGGTGGCTTGATCAAAGACAGGAAGCCGTGAGTAATATTTAGGGGAGCAATGGATAGCCAGGACTGACTGCAGCATAGGGACTGTTAGGAAGTAAATATATGAGGATAAGTTGGGGCAATATTTTAGTTGGGTTTTATACCAAGGCAAGAATTTAATTTTGCAAGGATTTTGTACGATTGGAAGTTTTTGAACAGAGGAATGGTCTTTTTAAATATTAAAGTATGCTTCTTTTTGACATTAAAGTACACATTTTAGCTTATAGTTTCTCTAAGAGTTTCATAATATAAGCTTTTGAAGTGGTCAAGCCAACAAGTGTCTTGAAGAATAGGAAAACTAAAATAATAATAATAGTCACTCTCTGTTTTGAGAATTATTATGTGGCAGGCACTGTGCTAGATGGTTCACATTTGCCATCACATCAACCCTGTGAAGTAGGGATTCCAGTCCTTGTTTTTAGAGATGAAAAGAAAGGCTCAAGAAGGTTTAATAGCTTGCCTAAGACCACATGGAGAAGCCAGTATGAAAATTTAGCTGGCTTTTCCTGAAAAGCTGGAACAGAACACCTCTTGCCTTTATAACGCTGTATTCTTGTCGGAGAGATGAGTCATCTCTGCATGAAATGGCAAAAACTCTGACACATATTGATTTTTTTTCATTTGTACGTAACTTAGTAGGCACTACCAGTGTCCCTACTGAGTCGAAGCTATGGAATGACCCCAACCCCTTATACTTGGATTTGGGTCTCAATTTCTAGTTTAAGACTGCACTTTCTATATGGTCTGGGATTCTGTGTTAAATATTAGCCCACCTGGGTAGGGCCTTACATCTTTTCTAGGCTTGTCAGTTTCTTCTTGTTTCCCCTGTCAATTCTGTGCTTCTAATCACAAGGAGCTACAGTGCCCAGCCCAGGCCACTGCTTCACAACTTCAGGGAGCACCATTCACACTGGTGGATGCAGTTGGCACCAAGTTGTGCAGCTGCTTGGCCCCATTTCAGGTTTGCTATTGTGCTGAGACAGTCTCACAGACAATGAGGCCTGAAGCCCCATTTCAAGTTTGCTTTGATCCTGTGCACCCTGAATTTTGTTGTTGTTGTTGTTTGTCTGTTTTTATTGACGTATAGTTGATTTACAATACTATATAAATTTCAGTTGTACAGCATAGTGATTCACTTTTTTTAAAGATTATGCTCCGTTTTTAATTATTATAAAATATTGGCTATTTTCCCTGTGCTGTACAATGTATCCTTGTAGCTTATTTATTTTATACCTAGTAGTTTGTAGCTCTTAATTTCTTATCCCTACGTTGCCTCTCCCCTCTTCCCCATCCCCACTAGTAATCACTAATTTGCTTTCTATATCTGTGAGTTTGGTTTGTTTTTATTATATTCACTAGTTTGTTTTATTTTTTAGATTCCACATATAAGTGATAACATACAGTATTTGTCTTTCTCTGTCTGACTTATTTCAGTTAGTATAATACCCTCCAAGTCCATTCATGTTGTTGCAAATGGCAAAATTTTGTTCTTATTTATGGCCAAGTAGTATTCCACTGTACATATACACCACATCTTCTGAATCCATTCATTTGTTGATGGACACTTAGGTTGCTTCCGTATCTTGGCAATTGTAAACAATGCTGCTGTGAACATTGGCGTTCATGTATCTTTTTGAATTAGTGTTTTCATTTTTTTCCAGATATATATGCAGGTGTGGAGTTGCTGGATCATATGGTAGTTCTATTTTAGGTTTTGGAGGAACCTCCATACTGTTTTTCATAGTGGTTGTACCAGTTTACATTCCCACCAACAATGAACAAGGGTTCCCTTTTCTCCACATCCTCACCAACATTTATTATTTGTGTTATTTATTATTTTTATTATTTTTTATTTTTTTGCGGTACTCAGGCCTCTTACTGTTGTGGCCTCTCCCGTTGTGGAGCACAGGCTCCGGACGCACAGGCTCAGCGGCCATGGCTCACAGGCCCAGCCGCTCCACGGCATGTGGGATCTTCCCGGACCGGAGCACGAACCCGTGTCCCCTGCATCGGCAGGCGGACTCTCAACCACTGCGCCACCAGGGAAGCCCTATTTGTGTTATTTTTGATGATAGCCCTTCTGACAGGCGTGAGGTGATATCCCATTGTAGTTTTGATTTGCATTCTCTGATGATTGGTGATGTTGAGCATCTTTTCATATGCCTGTTTGGGCCCTGTATTTTGTTTTTAAATTTTTATTTTTATATTGAAGTATAGTTGATTTACAGTGTTTCAGGTATACCGCAAAGTGATTCAGTTATATATATTCTTTTTCAGATTCTTTTCCATTATAGGGTATTATAGGATATTGAATATAGTTCCTTGTGCTATACCGTAAGTCCTTGTTGTTTATTTTATAGGGCCCTGAATTTTGGACTGTTCATCTTTAAACTCCTCTGATCCAGTTTTTCAGCATTTTCGCCTTCCTCCAGGTTGCCCCTACATGCTCGAACTATTAAGAGCTTAGTATGCCTTCCATCAAAACTTAGTATAATTAGGGGAAGACTTTAAGAGCCTGAGGATCTCATTCAGAAGAAATGCCAGAAACATGTGGAAGTTATCAGAAAGCAGGTCAAAGAGATGCATTCATATATTCATTCATTCATTAAACATTTATTGAGCACCTAGACGAAACAGACAGCTCTGGCTTGATGGGCATATGACCTGTGCAGTCATAGAAGGTCCCTTACTCAGAAGGGAACTGTGCTTGGTTTAATGCTTTGCTGTCACCATCTTGAAATTCTTAACTTCATGGTTGAACATGTGATTTTTTTAAGTGAAGTGTGATGGGACAGTGGAGCATGAGCAGAGGAGATACACATAACATGGGCGTCTACCTTATTCTTTGCTGCCCATTCCCATATAGCATATGTGATACACATGGGTACAGAATTCCAGTGGACCCATGATGGGCAGGAGTTCAGTGAGACTCTAAGCTAGTATAAGATAAGCAAGTTCCATCTAGGACTAATTATGCAGGAGTACTGACAGCCCCAAGAGGTCACGATTTCCATTTAAACCAGAACTTGCTTCAAACACAGAAAGCAAGCATTGGTGTTCTAAGAAGCATGGATAATCAAGGAAACATCCTTTCTTAGTTTGTTTCATTGAAAATGATGATGATATAGAAAGGGAAAGATAGTTCCTTTCCTTTCAGCCATTTTGCACTCATAAGTAAGCTGAGGGTAGACAGTGACGGCAGAATGTGCATATATAAAGAAGTGAATTAAAATAATCGAGTTAGTTGTGTGCGCTGCTCTTCCGGTAAGAATATACATATGCATGTGCATGCTACAGAGTACAAACTGTAGTTCTGATGTTTCCACACATGTGTTAAATGCACTCACATTTGCATTTAAAGCTGGAAACACACAATATAAAGATGAATGGTAAAAATTCCTCCTAACAAATTACAATTTTAGATGGAGAGAGAACATGGAAGGAAAACGCTTTATGTTTTAATGCTTTTAGTAGTACTTCTGTCCTGCTTTTTGAACAAGGAGCCCCACTTGCCATGTTGCATGGGTCCCACAGATTGTGTAGCTGGACCTGGGGCCAAGCACTGTGCTAGGAAACAGGAATATAACAATGAACATGTAAGGCACAGACTCTGCTTTCATGGAGTATACAGTTCAGAGGGGTAATTACATAATAAAAGTTGTTATAAGAGAAACAAAGGAAAGGTACAGCGTGTTATAAGAACATATAAATGGGAGAAGTTGCTTCGATGGGCATTGCTGATTACCTGCCCAACAAACCCTTCTCCTTTGCCAATAAAACTTCCTTCCTTTAGAGACCAAACGTCAGATCCCCCACTTCCCTAGCATGTATAGAGTATGGGGATGTGATTAAATCCTGTCCAGTGATATCTGAGCGGAAGTCTGCTGGACAGAGACACTCTGGGGAAAGATTTTGCCTCCTGTTACAGAGAGAAACATGTGAGAAGAAAATCTTCTCTTTGTTTCCTCCTTTAGATATTGTCACGTGAAAACATGATGCTTGGAGCTGTGGCAGCTATTTGTGACCGTGAGGGGAAAGCCAAGAAAATGGCAGAAAGCTCACCTAGGACTGTAATATAACTTTGAACCTCTGAGCCTATTCAGAACTATATGTGTATAGAATGCTTGTTAGGTGAGGAAAATACATTCTCATTGTTAAAGACGCTTCTAGATGGGTTTTCTGTTGCTTGCAGGTAAGACTTCCTAACTGATGCTTTGATCTATTCTGGGTGATCAGGGAGGTTTCACCTGAGAAAGTGACATTTCACATACACCAAAAGGATGATTAGGAATTAAGTTGATGATTTGAGACAGTAAAGCTCCAGGCAGACAGAATAAGCAAGCATATTTGAATGCCCTAGATCAGGAAGGTACTTGGCATGTTTGAGAGCTAAGATCCCAAAGTATATGTGCTCAAGACCAGAGTAGGTGTTCAGCATCCTGGACACCAGGCTCTAGGATACATCAGTGGATAGATGACTTGACCTTTTCCCTCTGGAGGATGGTGACAAGCTGGTTGCTGCTACTCTGTACACTGTCCAGGAAATCCCAGGCTCCAGCACTCAGTATATCATCTTTCCCACAGCTAACTGAGAGCACCAGTTTTCTTTTCATTTCATTTCTTTTCATGGACGGTCCTACTTGTGGGAAGTGGATACCTTGTCTGCGTGTAGCTACCGTGAGTAGTGACACAGAGGTTATCAGAATTTTTAGCGAAGTGTAAACCTTTTAGCACATCACCCTTCTTGTTCCCATAAATAAGCAAAACGATGTGGAGGCACCAGAGAGCATAGGGTAAAAGCTGTGGAGGTGTGCACCAGCAGACATAGTTAAAAATATTTTTATGAAAGACTTGGATGATTCCCCAAATGATAAAAATAATGAGAAGGGGAAAGTCATCAGGAGCATTTGTATAATTGCAGTGTTAATGGTTAGAATCCATCCATGACCAGGGTGGAGCCTGGGTGTCTGATGATTCCTGCAGTAATGACACCTAAAGGCTGTCAGAGCCATTATCATCATTATGTTTACCAGCATATCATCCCAGCCATGGATACAGTGCCAGGAGGCAAGGAGAGCTGTGGTTTACAAAACAAATGCTTACCTCAAAGGCCCACTTAAGCTGCAATTATGCAGTGGTAATGACTTTCTGTAATTTGTGGTGGGGAGATGGAACCCTGGACTCTGTGTCAGAAACAAAAAAGGAAAGCAAGGAGAAGAGAAGGAATTAGCATGCTAATTACGTTTTTAAAAAATGCATGTGGCACCTTTAGTATTACAGAAACATGGCCTCATTAATCCTCTTAATAGCCCTATTAGTCCCACAGTTGAGAAGAGGAAATTAGAGGAATGGGCTGTCTCAGTGACTAGCCCACAGAGACATCAGGGAAATAAAACCAGCATTGTTGACTTAATGAGTGGTTCTCTCTTACCTTTTCTCCTGGTTTTTAAACCTTGATCCAGATTGGGCAGGAAATAAAAGAGCATGCCCTGAGGCAAAAAGTAGCTGTTGGCCTTGTGATACCCAAGTGGCCGTACCCAGCCTGATTTAATCGCTTAATAATCCTCTAAAAAAGATGATTTCTGAGTCTACATCAGGTATTTCAGTGGATTTTCAAGGAAAATCCGATGAGAGTATCTAACTTGAGCTAGAGCAGGCACTTGCAAGCTTTCTTTGTCCTCATTCATTCATTCACTGATTCAGCAAATACTGACTGTTATGTGGCTGGCACAGTGCTAGGCACTAGGAACAGAGCAGTGACTCAACTGGGCAAGGTTCTGCTCTCACGGAGCCCACCTTCTACGGGGAGGGAAACAGGCAACAAACAAGTAAAAAATAAATGAAGGAGAGAACTGCAGAGAGTGGTGCCTGCGGTAGGAGAACAAGGAAAAGGGAAAGAATGGGGTGGGTCTAGAGGGTGGGATTCCTTGGCAGAAAGTAGCCAGGGAAGGACTCCTTACAACAGGAAATACGAGTGGAAACCTGTGGGAAAATCAGGGACAGATTGTTGGTGAAGTATGCAAGTGCAAAGACCCTGAGATAGGGACAGGAAAGGCAAAAAGAAACCGGTGTGACCAGATCATAAGGAGAAAGAGAGCGAATGGTAGAAAAAGCATTTGGAGAACCATTCATTCATTCAAAAGATTGAATACTCCCTGCCAGTCAGGGCGCTAGGGGCTGCTTCAGAGGAAAGTTCAATGCCTTCTTTTCTTTTGTTGCCTCTTTTGCAAGAGCCAACAATTATAAAAGAATTATAGAAGCGAATTTTATAATTCCCCAGAATTATAAAAGCGAAGAGAAAATGCCCTGCCCAGTGGGCCCCAGTCTCTTTCTCTCTTGCCTGTTCTGCAGTGAGGTGCTTAATGAGCTTATTTTGCCTTAATGTACTTTCATAGGAAAAAACCCTAGGACGTTATTCCATGCCTATTTTTAAGGTAGTTTATGAAATAGGAATGAATACGAGCACAGTTTGTTCCAGTGAGTCTCTAATAATCAAATGCTTCCTTACTTGGCAGATTTTTGGCTTCCACATAGGGATTCTAATTGAGAGGATTTTTGCAAAATCAGCATTTGGTATTCTGAGACACTCATTCAGCAAATACTTTGTTAGTATAATCGGCTTCAATGTATAAAATAATTTGAAGAGTGGTTCTAAAGAGAGTCTCTGAACAATTCCTGTGTGGACCTGGATAAATGACACTGCAGAAAGTCTTCATCCAAATGGAATCGGCATGGATTTGTGCATTTATGGATTTAGTTTCCTGTGTATAAATCCAAACCACTTAACTTAAATCCTGGATCAAAGGATATGTAGGACTTCTTTTTTCTGCTCTGACCGAAGCTC
>NW_006775771.1:795202-795825 GCF_000442215.2 Lipotes vexillifer | reverse complement strand
CTGAACCTCAGAAACCTCAGAAAGACTTACAAATCAAGTATTATTTGTTTCTTGTTTTTATTCTGTTATGGTTTAGATTTTATGGTCACTGGAGCCTATGGGATTAATGCTAGGTACACCTATAGTGTTTGAGCCTAACTGCCTGGAAAGGTTTAGTAGGAGGAATTGAGGAAAGTTAACAGTGCTGATTGACTGGAATAGTTGATTTGCAAATATCAATATACTCTTTATTATTTTTTTTAGTGTGATTTGAAGACAAATTATCTGTCCTGTTGGGATTACAGGTGTGAGGAGGGTCACGTGACTTCATTATATGGCAGAGTTGCTGACCTGCATCTCCCACTACCATCAATGCCTTGAGTAGACTGAGACCATATCTTACTCACTGTTTTCCCCAGCATCTGGTATACTGCCTGGCGTATAGTAGGTGCTCATTAAATATTGGGTTGGTCAAAAGGTTAGTTCAGGTTTTTCCATAGCATCTTACGGAAAAACCCGAATGAACCTTTTGGCCAACCCAATATTTGTTGAATGAATGAAACCTTAATAAAAATAGGGACTAGTGATTTAGTTTTAATTAAGACAGTTTGTAATAATATTATAATATGTTTTCTTCAGTCATT
>NW_006775771.1:792974-795192 GCF_000442215.2 Lipotes vexillifer | reverse complement strand
TCCCTACATTCATTTAGCTTCTTCCTCTCTCTACCCTCCAGCCCTCCAGTCCTTTGCCCCCACCTCCAAATCAATTAATAACCTAGTAATGTGTGTAATTAAGACCAGGAATGTGTTTGCATCCCAGTACCACCACTTATAAGCTGTGTGACCTTGGGGAAGTTTCATAAAGTTCTTTATCTGTAAAATCAAGATTGTAAAACCTACATCAAAGAGGTATGAGAAGGCTTCCCTGGTGGCGCAGTGGTTGAGAGTCCACCTGCCGATGCGGGGGACGCGGGTTCGTGCCCCGGTCTGGGAGGATCCCACATGCCGCGGAGCAGCTGGGCCCGTGAGCCATGGCCGCTGAGCCTGCGAGTCCGGAGCCTGTGCTCTGCAGCAGGAGAGGCCACAACAGTGAGAAGCCCGCGTACCGCAAAAAAAAAAAAAAAAAAAAAAAGTATGAGAATTAAATGAGCTAATATATGTGGAGCTCTTAGAAGAGTGTCTGTCACCTGCTCATATACATATACAGTGGTTCCCCCTTATTCACAGGGGATATATTCCAAGACCCCAGCGGATACCTGGAACCACAGATAGTACCGAACCTTATACATACTATGTTATTTCCTATACATACATACCTATAATAAAGTTTAGTTTATCCGTTAGGTGCAATAAAAGGTTAATAACAATAACTAATAATAAAATAGAATAATTAAAACAATACACTGTAATAAAAGTTATGTGAATGTGGTCTCTCTCAGATATTGTACAAATTTAATGCCTTTTCCATCTTAACTAAACATTTACTATGTACTGTGGCTGTAACTTTTGCAGTTTGGGGTGCAGCAGCAAAACCTGCGTGAATTTCTTATCCTTTCTCCACAATTTCACGGATAGAAGATCAGCACATGATATTTTTTTTCTTCCCTTATTCAGGAATGTTTACCTTTTTACTTAAAGGAAGCACTTTATAGCTTCTCTTTGGCAGATCTGAATTGCCAGCATCACTACTCTTGTGCTTCGGGGCCATTATTAAGTAAAATAAGAGTTACTGAATGCAAGCACTGGGATCCCATGACAATCGATCTGATTGTGGAGATGGCTACTAAGTGACTTAGTGGGATACTCTGGACAAAGGGATGATTCACGTCCAGGGTAGGAGGGAACAGGACGTGGTGAGATTTCATCATGCTACTCAGGTTGGCTCGTAAATGAATTGTTTATTTCTGGAATTTAATATTTTCGGACCAGAGTTGACTGCTGGTAGCTGAAACTGAGGAAATCGAGACCGCGGATAAGGGCGGGTTGGGGGGTGGTTGTTGGTGGTAGGGACTACTGTAAACGGACTGACTGTGGGCAGAAGACTTCAGTTCCCTACCTCATCAGCCTCTCTATAGGGCTGCTGACACTGAGAGTGTTAACTTCCTACAGACAGAGAAATCCCAGAGAGAGGAGGAAGTTTCAATGCCTTTTATGACCCAGTCTCCAGTATTTGTAACATTACAGTTTAAATAGGTGATTTTCTTTTTTCTCACAACCCCCGCCCACCCCCCCGCCACCACATCTCCCCCCTTGGTGTCCATATGTTTGTTCTCTGCACCTGTGTCTCAATTTCTGCCCTGAAAACCAGTTCATCTGTACCATTTTTCTAGGTTCCACGTATATGCGTTAATATATAATATTTGTTTTTCTCTTTCTGACTTACTTCAGTCTGTATGACAGTCTCTAGATCCATCCACATCTCTACAAATGACCCAATTTCATTCCTTTTTATGGCTGAGTAATATTCCACTGTATATATGTACCACATCTTCTTTGTCCATTCATCTGTTGATGGGCATTTAGGTTGCTTCCATGACCTGGCTATTGTAAATAGTGCTGCAATGAACATTGGGGTGCATGTGTCTTTTTGAATTATGGTTTTCTCTGGGCATATGCCCAGTAGTGGGATTGCTGGGTCATATGGTAATTCTATTTTTAGTTTTTGAAGGAACCTCCATACTGTTCTCCATAGTGGCTGTATCAATTTACATTCCCACCAACAATGCAAGAGGGTTCCCTTTTCTCCACACCCTCTCCAGCATCTGTTGTTCGTAGATTTTCTGGTGATGCCCATTCCAACTGGTGGGAGGTGACACCCCATTGTAGTTTTGATTTGCATTTCTCTAATAATTAGCGATGTTGAGCAGCTTTTCATGTGCTTCTGGGCCATCTATATGTCTTCTTTTGTTTG
>NW_006775771.1:755150-792938 GCF_000442215.2 Lipotes vexillifer | reverse complement strand
CCTTTTCTCCACACCCTCTCCAGCATTTGTTGTTTGTAGATTTTCTGAAGATGCCCATTTGAACTGGTGTGAGGTGATACCACATTGTAGTGTTGATTTGCATTTCTATAATAATTAGTGATATTGAGCAGCTTTTCATGTGCTTCTCGGCCATCTGTATGTCTTCTTTAGAGAAATGTCTATTTAGGTCTTCTGCCCATTTTTGGATTGGGTTGTTTGTTTTTTTAATATTGAGCTGCATGAGCTGTTTATATATTTTGGAGATTAATCCTTTGTCCATTGATTCATTAGCAAATATTTTCTCCCATTCTGAGGGTTGTCTTTTTGTCTTGTTTGTAGTTTCCTTTGCTGTGCAAAAACTTATAAGTTTCATTAGGTCCCATTTGTTTATTTTTGTTTTATTTCCATTACTCTAGGAGGTGGACCAAAAAAGATCTTACTGTGATTTATGTCCAAGAGTGTTCTTCCTATGGTTTCCTCAAAGAGTTTTATACTCTCCGGTCTTACATTTAGGTCTCTAATCCATTTTGAGTTTATTTTTGTGTATGGTGTTAGGCAACTGTAGCTGTCTAGTTCTCCCAGCACCACATATTGAAGAGACGGTCTTTTCTCCATTGTATATCCTTGCCTCCTTTGTCAAAGGTTAGTTGACCATAGGTGTGTGAGTTTATCTCTGGGCTTTCTATCCATTGATCTATGTTTCTGTTTTTGTACCAGTACCATATTGTCTGATTACTGTAGCTTTGTAGTATAGTCTGAAGTCTGGGAGCCTGATTCCTCCAGCGCCATTTTTTTCCCTCAAGATTGCTTTGGCTGTTCGTGGTCTTTTGTGTCTCCATACAAATTTTAAGGGTTTTTGTTCTAGGTCTGTAAAAAATGCCATTGGTGATTTGATAGGGCTTGCACTGATTCTGTAGATTGCTTTGGGTAATATAGTCATTTTCACAATATTGATTCTTCCAATCCAAGAACATGGTATATGTCTCCATCTGTTTGTATCATCTTTAATTTCTTTCATCAGCATCTTATAGTTTTCTGAGTACAGGTCTTTTACCTCCTTAGGTAGGTTTATTCCTAGGTATTTTATTCTTTTTGTTGCATTGGTGAATGGTACTGTTTCCTTAATTTCCCTTTCTGATCTTTCATTGTTAGTGTATAGGAATGCAAGAGATTTCTGTGCATTAATTTTGTATCCTGCAACTTTACCAGATTCATTGATTAGCTCTAGTAGTTTTCTGGTGGCATCTTTGGGATTCTCTATGTATAGTATCATGTCATCTGCAAACACTGACAGATTTATTTCTTCTTTTCCAATTTGTATTCCTTTTATTTCTTTTTCTGCTCTGACTGCCGTGGCTAGGACTTCCAAAACTATGTTGAATAATAGTGGTGAGAGTGGACATCCTTGTCTCGTTCCTGATCTTAGAGGAAATGCTTTCAGTTTTTCACCAATGAGAATGATGTTTGCTGTGGTTTTGTTGTATATGGCCTTTATTATGTTGAGGTAGTTTCCCTCTATGCCCACTTTCTGGAGAGTTTTTATCATAAATGGGTGTTGAATTTTGTCAGAAGCTTTTTCTGCCTGTATTGAGATGATCATATGGTTTTTCTTCTTTAATTTGTTAATATGCTATATTACATTCATTGATTTGCATATATTGAAGAATCTTTGCATCCCTGGGATAAATCCCACTTGATCGTGGTGTATGATCCGTTTAATGTGTTGTTGGATTCTGTTTGCTAGTATTTTGTTGAGGATTTTTACATCTATATTCATGAGTGATATTGGTCTGTAATTTTCATTTTTTGTAGCATTTTTGTCTGGTTTTGGTATCAGGGTGATGGTGGCCTTATAGAATGAGTTTGGGAGTGTTCCTTCCTCTGCAGTTTTTTGGAAGAGTTTGAGAAGAATGGGTGTTAGCTCTTCTCTCAATGTTTGATAGAATTCACCTGTGAAGCTATCTGGTCCTGGACTTTTGTTTGTTGGAAGAGTTTTAATCACAGTTTCAATTTCATTACCTGTGATTTGCTTGTTCATATTTTCTATTTCTTCCTGTTTCAGTCTTGGAAGGTTATACCTTTCTAAGACTTTGTCCGTTTCTTCCAGGTTGTCCATTTTATTGGCATAGAGTTGCTTGTAGTAGTCTCTTAGGATGCTTTGTATTTCTGCAGTGTCTGTTGTAACTTCTCCATTTTCATTTCTAATTTTATTGATTTGAGTCCTCTCCATCTTGTTCTTGGTGAGTCTGTCTAATGGTTTATCAATTTTGTTTATCTTCTCAAAGAGCCAACTTTTAGTTTTATTGATCTTTGCTATTGTTTCCTTTGTTTCTATTTCATTTATTTCTGCTCTGATCTTTATGATTTCTTTCCTTCTACTAACTTTGGGTTTTGTTTGTTCTTCTTTCTCCAGTTCCTTTAGGTGTAAGGTTAGATTGTTTATTTGAGATTTTTCTTGTTTCTTGAGGTAGGATTGTATTACTATAAAGTTCCCTCTTAGAACTGCTTTTGCTGCATCCCATAGGTTTTGGGTCGTTGTGTTTTCATTGTCATTTGTCTCTGGGTATTTTTTGGTTTCCTCTTTGGTTTCTTCAGTGATCTCTTGATTATTCAGTAACGTATTGTTTCGCCTCCATGTGTTTGTGTTTTTTACATTTTTTTCCTGTAATTGATATCTAATCTTATAGCGTTGTGGTCAGAAAAGATGCTTGATATGATTGTAATTTTCTTAAATTTACTGAAGCTTGATTTGTGACCCAAGATATGATCAATCCTGGCGAATGTTCCATGTGCACTTGAGAAGAAAGTGTATTGTGTTATTTTTGGATGAGGTGTCCTATAAATATCAATTAAATCTATCTTGTCTGTTGTGTCATTTAAATCTTGTGTTTCCTTATTAATTTTCTGTTTTGA
This sequence comes from Lipotes vexillifer, assembly GCF_000442215.2. NCBI lineage: Eukaryota > Metazoa > Chordata > Mammalia > Artiodactyla > Lipotidae > Lipotes > Lipotes vexillifer. Next base: position 790,025 of record NW_006775771.1, on the reverse strand, counting down.
TGATCTGTCCATTGGTGTAAGTGAGGTGTTAAAATCCCCCACTATTGTGTTACTGTCGCTTTCATCTTTTAGAGCTGTTAGCAGTTGCCTTATGTATTGAGGTACTCCTATGTTGGGTGCGTATTGATTTATAATTGTTATATCTTCTTCTTGGATTGATCCCTTGATCATTATGTAGTGTCCTTCCTTGTCTCTTGTAACATTCTTTAAAGTCTTTGTTATCTGATATGAGTATTGCTACTCCAGCTTTCTTTTGATTTCCATTTGAATAGAATATCTTTTTCCATCCCCTCACTTTCAGTCTGTATGTGTCCCTAGGTCTGAAGTGGGTCTCTTGTAGACAGCATATATATGGGTCCTGTTTTTGTATCCATTCAGTGAGCCTGTGTCTTTTGGTTGGAGCATTTAATCTGTTCACATTTAAGGTAATTATTGATATGTCTGTTCCTATTACCATTTTCTTAATTGTTTTGGGTTTGTTTTGTAGGTCCTTTTCTTCTCTTGTGTTTCCCACTTAGAGAAGTTCCTTTAGCATTTGTCGTAGACTGGTTTGGTGGTGCTGAATTCCCTTATCTTTTGCTTGTCTGTAAAGCTTTTGATTTCTCCATCGAATCTGAATGAGATCCTTGCTGGGTAGAGTACTCTTGGTTGTAGGTTCTTCCCTTTCATCACTTTCTTTGTCATGGCACTCGCTTCTGACTTGTAGAGCTTCTGCTGAGAAATGAGCTGTTAACCTTATGGGAGCTCCCTTGTATGTTTTTTGTTGTTTTTCTCTTGCTGCTTTCAGTAATTTTTCTTTGTCTTTAATTTTTGCCGATTTTATTACTGTGTGTCTTGGCGTGTTTCTCCTTGGGTTTATCCTGTATGGGACTCTCTGTGCTTCCTGGACTTGGGTGGCTATTTCCTTTCCCATGTTAGGGAAGTTTTCGACTCTAATCTCCAGATTTTCGGGTCCTTTCTCTCTATCTTCTCCCTCTGGGACTCCTATAATGCGAATGTTGGTGCATTTAATGTTGTCTCAGAGGTCTCTTAGGCTGTCTTCATTTCTTTTCATTATTTTTTCTTTATTCTGTTCCTCAGCTGTGAGTTCCACCCTTCTATCTTCCAGGTCACTTATCCGTTCTTTTGCCTCAGTTATTCTGCTAGTGATTCCTTCTAGTATATTTTTCATTTCAGTTATTGTATTATTCATCTCTGTTTGTTTGTTCTTTAATTCTTCTGGGTCTTTGTTAAACATTTCTTGCATCGTCTCGATCTTTGCCTCCATTCTTTTTCCGAGGTCCTGGATCATCTTCACTGTCATTATTCTGAATTCTTTTTCTGGAAGGTTGCCTATCTGCACTTCATTTAGTTGTTTCTCTGGGGTTTTATCTTGTTCCTTCATCTGGTACATAGTCCTCTGCCTTTTCATCTTGTCTGTCTTTCTGTGAATGTGGTTTCTGTTTCACAGGCTGCAGGATTGTTGTTCTTCTTGCTTCTGCTATCTGCCCTCTGGTGGATGAGGCTATCTAAGAGGCTTCTATGTTGATTTTTAAATGACGACATTTAAAATAGCTTCAGAGTTTCCAGTCTTGGTTAAAAGGTAACTGTTTGTATATGTGGTCAGAAAGAGTTCTTAAAATATTTGTTTTTTTAGAAGAAATGCCAACTCTTTAGTCCACCTGTAGTTCAGTACTACGTATGATATAAAGGTCTAACTTTTAAAAAAGATATATTATTTATTTTATTTTATTTATTTTTGGCTGCATTGGGTCTTAGTTGTGGCACATGGGATCTTTTGTTGCAGCACGCAGGCTTCTTTCTAGTTGTGGTGTGTGAGTTTTCTCTTCTGTAGTTGTGGTGTTCAGGCTGCAGGGAACGTGGACTCTGTAGTTGTGGTGCAAGGGTTCCAGACCATGTGGGCTCTGTGGTTTGTGGCATGTTGGCTCTAATTGAGGCATCTGAACTCAGTAGTTGTGACACGTGGGCTTAGCTCCTCTGCGGCATGCGGGATCTTAGTTCCCTGACCAGGGATCGAACCCACGTCCCCTTGCATTGCACGGTGGATTCTTTACCACTGGACCACCAGGGAATTCCAGTCTACTCTTTATTCTGAATTGAATTTGTGTCTTTATCACTAACTGCTATAACATGTAAATCCCCCCAATCTCAGTGGCTTAACATTATAAAAATTATTTCCGTTTTGCCAGAGTGTCCAATTTGGGTGTTTCTGGGTGGAAGCTCTCCTGGGTTGTCTCTTCCAACCAGTAATTCAAGAACTCTGATCCCTTCTACCTTATGGCCTCTCTGTCTTCAAAATGAGGCTTCTGAGCCTGCCTAGGGAGTCATCGCTATTCCAGTTAGCCAGAAGAGGGAAAGTACGTAGAGAATCAGGCATGTAAGCTTGGAGGTGGAAAACAATATTTCCATGGTCATTTTATACGCCAGAGCTCGGATGCATGGCTACCCCTAACTACAAGGGAGGATGGGAAATATATTCTAGCTAGTGCCGTTGATCTGTTTGTCAGTTTCTATGCTGATGCTGTGTTGTTTTGATTATAGTGACTTTGTAGTATGTTCTGGTATTTTTTAAAGAAAATCTCTTTCACTGGCTCTCTGTTTCTATTTTCCTTCACTTTTCTTGGGCATTATCTTTCCATATAAAATTTAAATCTATTTAAGTCTATTTGATTCACTTATGAAAACAAAGTGAAATAACCGTAACAAAACTCTCTGTTGAGATTTTAATTGAAAATGTATTCAACTGAATATTATTTGTACTTACAAGTGGTGATATTCATATGCTATTAAGTCTTCCCAACCAAGAAAATGTATCTTTTTTTTCTTTTTAGGTATTATTTTATGTGCTTTCGTAAGATTGGATTGTGAAAGAGACCAAAAAGGATCAGAAAGTTTCACAGCTGAGTTTTTAAAATTGAAATATAGCTTACTTATTGTGAAAAGGACAGATCTTAAACCCCTATCAATATATGGAACATGAGCATCACCTCAGAAGGTTCCCTTGTGCCTCTGTCGATGAATCCTTACTGCAAAGGTAAGAATTGTTCTGATTTTCAGCATCATAGAGTTAGTGGTGCTTATTCTTGAATTTTATGTAAGTGGAATGATCGTCTGTGTTGCTACAATTATCAGTTTGTTCCTTTCTGTTACTGAGTAGTATCTCATGGTATGGATTTACCACATTTGTTTATTCTTCCATATGTTGAATGACGTTTGGGTTGTTTCAGTTTGTTGCTATTATGTTTAAAGCTGCTGTGGACATTCATGTGCAAGTTTCTGTGTGGTCACATGTTTTTATTTCTCTCTAGAAAATACTTAGGAGGGGAATTCCTGGGTCATAAGATGAGTATATGCTTAACTTTATAGGAAACTGGCAATTTCCCAAAGTATTTGTGTCATTTTGTACTCCCACCAGCACTGTCTTCTCCCCATTAACAGCTGTTGCATATTCCATCCTTACCAACATTTGCTGTTGACAATCTTTAACTGTAGCCATTTGGGCGGGGTGTATAGTATTTCATGTACCAACTTTATTGCAGTATAATTTATGTACAGTAAAACACACATTTTCAAGTCTACAGTTCAGTGAAGTCTGACAAATATATACACCCATATAATACCACCACATTTGAAATATAAAGAATATCCATTACCTCCAAATACAGAACATTCCTATTACCCCTTATATCCTTTTCCATTCAATCCTCACCTCTCCCCCCCACTTCAGGCAACTGCTAATGTGCTTTTAATCACTAGATTTGTCATTTTAACAGTTTCACATGAAAGGACATAAAGTATATACTCTTTTGTGTGTAGCTTCTTTCACTTAGCGTAATGTTTGTGAGATTTATATATTTTTATTGTGCAGAGTGGTAACATGTTCTGTTTTATTGCTGAGTAGTATTCTATTGTATGAATATACCATGGTTCACCTGTTGGTGAATATCTGGGTTGTTTCTGGTTTCTGGCTATTTTGAATAAAGCTGCTAAGAATATTTATGTGTAAGTCTTTGTATGAACATATGCTTCCATTTTTCTTGGACGAAAACCTAGAAGTGGAATTGCCGTATCACGTAGTAAGCGTATGTTTAACTTTGTAAGAAACTGCCAAATGGTTACATCATTCAACATTTCCAACATTAATGTATTAGAGTTGCAATTGCTTCACATATTTGTCAACACTTAGGGTTACCAGTCTTTTTAATTTTAATCATTGTGATTGTCTAGTATCTTTTTCTTTTAGTATCTTATCTCTGTTTTAATTTTTATTTCTTTGATGACTAATTAAGTTAACCACCTTTTGACTAACTGTTTGATATTTAAATGTGTTCTTTCATGAGAGGTCTTTTCAAATACTTTGCCCATTTTTAGAAAGTGGATTGCTACTGTTTTTTTTTTGGCTGCATTGGGTCTTCGTTGCTGTGCGTGGGCTTTCTCCAGTTGTGGTGAGCAGGGTCTACTCTTCATTGCGGTGCGCGGGCTTCTCATTGTGGTGGCTTCTCGTTGCAGAGCACGGGCTCTAGGCATGCAGGCTTCAGTAATTGTAGCACATGGGCTCAGTAGTTGTGGCTCACGGGCTCTAGAACTCAGGTTCAGTAGTTGTGGTGCCCGGGCTTAGTTGCTCCATGCCATGTGGGATCTTCCTGGACCAGGGCTCGAACCGGTGTCCCACTGCGCCACCAGGGAAGCCCAAGATTGACTTTTCATTTTCTTTACAGTGTCTTTAGAAGAGCAGAACTTTTTAAATTTTGAGAAGTCCATTTTTTTCATTTTTTTTTTATGGTTCATACTTTTTGTGTCCTATAAGAAATACGCCTGTGTTAGGTTTGCAATAATCTTTTGTTATGTTTATAATAAACGTTTTTTAGTTTTAGCTTGTACATGGGATCTATTTTCCATCTCTGTTTTTGTGTATCAAATGAGAGTGTGTTGAGATTCAGTTTTTTTCCATATGAGTATTGATTTGTTCCAGTATCATTTATTGAAAAGATTTTTTCTTTCCCCATTGAACTGCCCTTGCTGAAAATCAGTTGACCATATAATGTGGGTCATGCTGATCTCTTTATTCTGATCCTTTAATCTGTTTGCCCACTGCTGTGTAAATACCATACTTCCTTGATTATTGTAGCTTTAAAGAAAGTCTTAAAATAAGCTAGTGTGAATTTTCCAATTTTATTCTTCTTTTGTAGCATTGTTTTGGCTATTTTAAGTCTTTTGCATTTCCATATAAAGTTTATAGTCATCTCACTAATTTCTATTTTAAAGAAGACTGCCAAATTATTATTGGGATTTTCCAGTTTTCTTAAGGTTAATATATGATAAGTTGATTGTATATTGGCCCTGTATATTGCAACCTTACTAAACTCACTTACTGGTTTTAATATTTTTATTGTAGATCCCTTAGGGTTTCCTTTGTAGACAATAATGTCATCTGTGACTAAAGATAATTTTATTCCTTTTCAATTTAGTGCATTTTATTTTATTGCCTTATTACACTGGCTAAGACCTCCAATGAAATATTAAGTAGAAGATAATGAGAGTGGACAATTTAATTTTTTTCTCTATCTTTAGGAGAAAAGCTTCAATAGTTCACAAATATGTATAATGTTACCTGTAAGTTTTTCATAGACATCCTTTTATCGAATTGAGGAGGTTCTCTTCTAGTTTACTGTGTGTTTTTATCATTAATGGATGTTGAATTTTGTCAAGTGCTTTTCTTGTAGTTACCACTGGAAAAAAGAAATCATCAGGACCAGATATATTTACCACTGAATTTTACCTAACCTTAAAGAACAGATGATTTTTGTGTTACTTAAACTTTTCCAAGCCTTAGAGAAAGCTTGAAATCTCTCCAACTCATATTCTAAATCCAGCGTAACTTTCATACTAAGCCATTAAATTCTCTGGACTGTACACCTAGGAGTGGAAATGTTGGGTTGTATTGTAACTGTACGTTTAAGTATTTGAGGAACTGCCAAATTGTTTTCCAAAGTGTCTACACCATTTAAAATTTCCATCAACCACGTATGAAGGTTCCAGTTTCTCGACATCCTCATCAACACATATTATTGTCTTTTTTATTATAGCCATTCTAGTTGGTATGAAATGGTATCTCACTGTGGTTTTAATTTGCATTCCTCTAATTACTAATCATGTTGATCATGGTTTCAGTGCTTATTGGCCGTTTGTATATCTTCTTTTTTTTTTTTTTTTTTTTTTTTAGACATTGCCACATTATACTGGTCAGAAGTTGTGTCAATATACTCCACTTTCTGTGGAGAAAGTATATTAAAACATACAATTTTAAGGGAAAAAAAGTAAAATGTAATATTAGACTTTTTTTTTTTTTTTTCTTGCGTTATGCGGGCCTCTCACTGTCGTGGCCTCTCCCATTTGCGGAGCACAGGCTCCGGACGCGCAGGCTCAGTGGCCATGGCTCACGGGCCCAGCCGCTCCGCGGCATGTGGGATCTTCCCGAAACGGGGCACGAACCCGCGTCTCCTGCATCGGCAGGCGGACTCTCAAGCACTGCGCCACCAGGGAAGCCCTATATCTTCTTTTATATCAAGTTGTCCCAGCACCATTTCTTGAAAAGACTATTCTTCTCCCCATTGAAATCTCTTGGCATCCTTGTCAGAAATCAGTTGCCTTCAAATATGTGGGTTTCTTTCTAGACTCTCAGTTTTATTCCACTGATCCATATGCCTATGCTTTTTTCAGAACAACGTGATTTTGTTTATTTTAGCTTTGTAGTAAGTTTTGAAATCACGATAAGCAAGTCTTTCAACTTTAATTTGCAAACAAGATTGTTTTGACTATTCTGGGTTCCTGCATTTCCCTATGAATCTCACTTGTGAAGAAAAACAGGTGGGGTTTTGATAGGGATTGTACTGAGTTTGTAGAACAGCTTGGGTAGTATGGTCATCTGAACAAAATTAAGTCTTCCAGTCTGTGAACGTTGATGTCTTTCTGCTTTCTTAGGTATTAATTTCTTTCAACATGTATAAATATTACACTTATTTTGTTAAATTTATTCCTGACTTTTAGTCTTTTGTAGATACTGTTGTAAATGAAATTGTTTTATTAACTTTATTTTGGGGTTGTTTGTTGTTAGTGTATAAAAATACAATTGATCTTTATATGTTGATCTTGTAACCTGCAACTTTGCAGAACTCATTGATTAGCTCTAATAGTTTTTTGTGGATTTCTTAGGATTTTCTACATATATCATATCACTTACAAATGGAGATAGTTTTACTTCTTCCTTTACAATTTGGATGGTTTTTATTTATTAACCTTGCCTAATTGCCCTGTCTAGAACCTCTGGAACAATGCTGAATAGACGTGGTAAGACTAGACATCCTTGTCTTGTTTCTGATCTTATGAAATAAAGTTTCCATATTTCACCATTGTTTCACCAGTGTTAGCTGTGAGTTTTTAAAATGTATTTTATTTATTTATTTTTGGCTGCATTGGGTCTTTGTTGCTGCGCGTGGGCTTTCTCTAGTTGCAGTGAGCGGGGGCTACTCTTCATTGCGGTGCGTGGGCTTCAGTAGTTGTGGCTCACTGGCTCTAGAGCGCAGGTTGTGGAGCACGGGCTTAGTTACTCCGTGGCATGTGGGATCTTCCCCGACCAGGGCTCGAACCCGTGTCCCCTGCATTGGCAGGCAGATTCTTAACCACTGTGCCACCAGGGAAGCCCTAGCTGTGAGTTTTTGTCGATGCCCTTGTCAGATTGAGAAAACTCTCTGCTATTCCTAGTTTGTTGAGTGATTTTATAGTGGAAGGGTGTTGGGTTTTGTCAAATGCTTTTTCTATGACTGTTGATATTATCATGTGATTTTTGTCTTACTAATCTGCTGTTTACATTGATTTTTGTATGTTGAACCAATCTTATATTTCTGGGATAAATTCTACTTGGTTATTGTTTTAAGATGTGGGTTTTATTATTATTCAGAGGTGGTGAGGCCAAAAGATCAGGAGACAGTTGCCATCAAAAAGATAGTTTATTGCTCACAGTTTCCAAGAAGAGGGGCATGTTATGCCATGTGGGGTGGAAGGGGCACATGGAGGAAGCACCGTGGTCAGTCAGGAGATAGAAGGAGGGAGGGAAAAATGTGGGCAAGTATCTTTATTGTGGTTTCCATGGGAAGAAAAGGGGAGAAAGCAAGATAAGCAAATTTAGGGCTGGCTAGTTTGAATAATTTCAGTGGGCTCTGGGCTGTAGGTGCTGTCTCTGGTTGTCTGGTACCTGGCTCTGGATGTTTGGGGTAGAGGAATAGTGGCACAGACTGTGAGAACCCTGTGAGAGACTGATGAAGGAGGTAGTTGACTAGGGCTCTGAATTGGTTGGTTTGCATTTGAGAAGAGCAGGAAGAGATGAGTTGTTTACTATCTGTAGGATTTGGCCAGCCCTGGGAGGTACAGAGCCAGCAAGGCCTCAGATTTCAAAGCATCAGGATAAAAAGACATGCTTAGCATAGTCATGGTATATAATTCTTTTGCTGTGTTGCTGGATTCAGTTTGCTGGATTTGTTAAGAATTTTTGCATCTATATTCATAGGGGAGATTGGTCTGTGGTCTTCCATCTCTTGTGATATCTCTGATTTTGGTATCCAGGTAATCCTGGCCTCATAAAATGAGTTGAGAAGTGTTCCCTCTTCTATGTTTTGGAAAAATTTGTAAAGTATTAGTGTTAATTAATCTTTAAAAGTTTAGTAGGGGGCTTCCCTGGTGGCGCAGTGGTTGAGAATCTGCCTGCTAACGCAGGGGACACGGGTTCGAGCCCTGGTCTGGGAGGATCCCACATGCCACGGAGCAACTAGGCCCGTGAGCCACAACTACTGAGCCTGCACGTCTGGAGCTTGTGCTCCGCAACAAGAGAGGCCCGCACACCGCGATGAAGAGTGGCCCCCACTCGCCGCAACTAGAGAAAGCCCTCGCACAGAAACGAAGACCCAACACAGCAAAAATAAATAAATAAATTACTAACCTCCTACCCCTAACATCTAAAAAAAAAAAAAAAAGTTTAGTAGGATTCTTCGGTGAAGCCAACTGACCCTGGGCTTTTATTTCTGGTGAGTTTTTTGATTACTAATTTAATCTCCTTACTTGTTAAAGGTCAATTCAGACTTTCTTCCTTCTTGAGTCAGTCTTGATATTGTGTGTCTTTCTTGGAATTTATCCTTTTCATCTAGGTTCTCTAATTTGTTGGCATAAAATTTATACATTTTGTTACATACAGGAGATACAACTTTTCATCAATACACCATTTCATAAAATGAAGCAAGACCACATGAAAGTCCATGTTAAAGTACCTGGGGTGTCATCTCAAAATAAATCCTCCTGTTTGGAGAGACAGAAGTAAAGATATTAAATTATCATAGTTGATCTGTTTTTTAAGGATCCTTTGGTTATCAGAAACCCACCAAAACTGGCACAAGTGAAAAGATGAGTTATTGTAAGAATGACAGTACATTAAAATGGAAATTTCAAACACTAGAGGATATAAAGTTTTGCGGTGTTGAAGATTAAGGAACCAGAATTTGTGAAAAGTATTTCTTAGAGTTGTGCTGTGTGCTTTCTCCCTCCCTTCCTTCAGAGGGTAGAGTTTTGTGGTGTCTGGTTCTCCCTCCAAACCTAGGAAAGGTGATTTCAGCAGGATTAACTGAGAGAGCAGATGGAGCTCACTGAGCATTGGTGTCTGACCTGATGTGCCAGAGCAGACTGAGAGGAGCTTGCTTTGGGGTTAGGCTGCACTCCTCAAATGTTCCAGGGCAAAGATGCCCAGGTGCTTCCTGAGGATTACAGTGGACCATATACATCAGAGAGGCAATAGGATGTTGGATTATGTTCTTTCAGTAGGGCCATCAGAATGGGTGATCGGATTGCAGCAGATAGAGGCTGAAGGTGGATGGCAGGATACTTGGGGGCTGTGAAAGAAATAATGGTGTCATCCTATTGAAAGATACATTCATCTGAGTTAGAGGAAATTCCAGAAGAGATGCCTAGCAGTGGACTCCTTAAAGAACCCATACAAGCAATGCAGACATGTATCAGGCTTCCAGAGGGGGAGAAACCTGCTTTTGACAGTGATAGGTAAGAACCTTCTATTCCTTTGCCTCTCCATCCTCTCACTGACCACTCCCTTAGCCCTTTAGGAACCAGAAAGTAGCCAGTGAGTAGAAGAGGAAATGGTGAGAACTGATGAAAAGGCTAGTATTATACATTTCCCTGGGTGAAAGTTCCTACCTGGAGGGAAGGAATTGTCAGCAACTGTGAAGGGTCTGAGAGTTGCCCCTACTTGAAATTTAGCCTGCTATAGTTTCATGGATGCTGGTAGAAGACAAAAGACTACTGGGCCAGAGACAAAGAACAGTTTTTTACTCACAGCAATGGTATTTTTAAGCGAGTTCCCTGAGCCTCAGTTCCCACAGGGTGATGCAAAGAGGGCCAGATTGCACCTGCATACGCAGTGGATTCTGCTATAGGAGGGGAACTCTAAACTTAGGGAAACTGACTGTCGTCGTTTGTTTTGAAGTATAGTTGATTTACAACATTGTCTTAATTTCAGGTGTGATTCAGTTATACATACGTACATACATACATACATAGATGTATACACCTGAGTGTTTTCAGTTATATATACATATGTGATTCAGTTATACATAGATATATGTATACACCTATATTCTTTTTTTATTCTATTCCATTATAGTTTATTACAAGATATTGAATATACTTCCCTGTGCTATCTGGTAAATCCTTATTGTTTATCTATTTTATATATGGAGGTTAATCCTATACTCCCAGTTTATCCCTTCCCCACTTCCCCTTTGGTAACCATAAGTTTGTTTTCTATGTGTGACAAATGTTTTTTAATGAATAGTAAACATGCCTGCCATTTTCTCCAGAGGGAGACATTTTCTTTATTATGCTGAACAGCAAGCAGTCTGCTCTTCCCTCCTAAGGAAGACACTGTCTCTGTCTAAGGCTGTTCACTATACAAAGAGCCTTGAAAAATGGTGCAGAACAAAGGAAAGTCAGTGCCTCTAGCAGCTATGCAGAAACATGGGAGACCCGTGGAGAATCGTACCCCCCATAGGAAGTAGCTATAACTTTTTTTTTTTTTTTTTTTTTTTTGGCGGTACGCGGGCCTCTCACTGTTGTGGCCTCTCCCGTTGTGGAGCACAGGCTCCGGACGCGCAGGCTCAGCGGCCATGGCTCATGGACCCAGCCTCTTTGCGGCATGTGGGATCTTCCCAGACTGGGGCACGAACCCATGTCCCCTGCATCGGCAGGCGGACTCTCAACCCCTGCGCCACCAGGGAAGCCCAGAATTAGCTATAACTTTGAGGGAAATTGGAAGCTTTGCTCCTAGCATTGAACTGGACATTATAAATAACAAGATTTGAAACTATTCTTCACTATTTAGATTGATCGTCAGGTGTTATGTTGTATGAGCAGAAAAGAAATTTCAAACAGGGGTAGGGAAAAAACTCTCCTACCCCAACTAAAATGTAAGGAGGAAAGAGGAGAAAAAAAATTCAAGTTGCTTTGATTAATATCCCCTTTTTATAAGAACATGATGAAAAACCCTAAAGTCATCTGTGGCCTACTAATCTGGAAACAAAGTGTAGCTAAACTTTCTCCAAACTGGAAAGGAGAAGTACGATGTCAGAATTAAGTAAGTTCTGTCTCTCTCTTTGATTTTGTTTTCTTTCTGTTTGCTCTCTCACCTCTGATTTCTGTGTTTGTCTGTTTATTTTACTTCCTATGGATCAACTTCCTCTTCTTGCTCAGATCTCCCATAATCTCAGCGTGTGAGTGGCTCTAACTTGCCATTGCCCCAACTCTGGCTTTGCCTCTGCGTGAGTGTTAGTGCTAAATCCCAGTACCATTTGTCAATAGTCATTTTGCTTTTGGTTCAAATTCTTCAGAGAGGGAATCATATAGTTATTGTTCAACCAATAGATTAACTTCCCTTAGTCCAATAAGGGAAGTGCTCCAATAATCTGGAGGTGGGGCTGGGACTGGCATCTGGTGAGGGTCAGAGGCAATAATAAGTCCATAGCAGCTACAAACATGGGTATATTCTGAGAAAAGGTAGCTGAGGGAGGGGCAAGTACCCCCAAATATTTCTAAATCCTGACTTGAATATGAACTGAATTCAGAAGAATTTCCAGGTATGATACATAGAATTTTAAATAAAAAGTCTGACTTATTTTTTGGTAATTTCTATAAAATTTCAAGGAAATTGTACTTGAATTCTGTAAATACCTGTTATTGGTCCTAAGAGTTTGGTGAGTAGAGCTGGGTCAGGTCAAACCCATCCTATTCACAGACAACCCAAAGTACATGTTCAACTGATGGGAGTTATGTCATCCTGCTGACAAAGAGCAAATGCCTAAAGTAAGTGAGAGGGACATTTAGTCATCATCCCTAAAATGCACACCAAGGACATTTTTCAAGGTAGTTTCCTTATTGTGGACAAGCCTAATGGAATTATGCTGTTAATGTTATTTCTTTAACAATTTAAATGACTCTTTACAAGATAAGAAACAAGGAAAGACAGGCATACTTTTGTTCCTGGATAAGAACTGAAAATTTGGGGTAAGACTAAATCCTCTTATTAGCAAAAGCAATTGTTTTTTTTTTCGGTATGCGGGCCTCTCACTGCCATGGCCTCCCCCATTGTGGAGCACAGGCTCTGGACGCGCAGGCCCAGCGGCCACGGCTCACAGGCCCAGCCGCTCCGCAGCACGTGGGATCCTCCCGGACCGGGGCATGAACCTGCGTCCCCTGCATCGGCAGGCGGACTCTCAACCACCGCGCCACCAGGGAAGCCCTGCTGTTTTTATTAGCACACATGACTGTTGGCTTAAGGAGGACTGTGGGTTTTTTAAAGTAACACAAAGCAATGATTCTTTTCTTTTTTTTTATTCAAACAGAAAGTCACAAAAATTATAATCATCCTCATCAGTTCACTCAGTCCCATGTAATTAATTTTTTTTTCATCTTGATCTTTTGTTAGCACTTTTATGAGTTCATTAGTTTTCCATTAGAGTTCTGAAAATGCTTAGTGATTCAGTTCAGCAGTACAGTCAGTTACCAGAAACCTGCACTTGTCAGGGTCTTTTCCATGAATTCCTTGAAGATGGAACCCTTTTATATGAACATATTTGCAAAAGCATCAGAGTACACCCAGAATTGTCTGTAAATGACAAAAGACTTAAAAATGACCACGGTTAAAGATTTGATGAAAGTTCATAATAATGCAACTGACAAGGAAATTTAGTTATTTCTGAAATATACATTTTAAAATAATAACTAGAATTATGACTTATAACATTATACCAGAACATATAAGATTTTTAGAAATTTCATGTAATGTCTGAAACATTTATATTAACATATTTCCATAGAAATAATCCAATGAAAGTTTAGTATTAGTTGTTTGTTTGTTTTTTTATACTGCAGGTTCTTATTAGTCATCAATTTTATACACATCAGTGTATACACGTCAATCCCAATCGACCAATTCAGCACACCACCATCCCCACCCCACTGCGGTTTTCCCCCCTTGGTGTCCACACATCTGTTCTCGACATCTGTGTCTCAAATTCTGCCCTGCAAACTGGCTCATCTGTACCATTTTTCTAGGTTCCACATACATGCGTTAATATATGATATTTGTTTTTCTCTTTCTGACTTACTTCACTCTGTATGACAGTCTCTAGATCCATCTACGTCTCAACAAATGACTCAATTTCGTTCCTTTTTATGGCTGAGTAATATTCCACTGTATATATGTACCACATCTTCTTTATCCATTCGTCTGTCGATGGGCATTTAGGTTGCTTCCATGCCCTGGCTATTGTAAATAGTGCTGCAATGAACATTGGGGTGCACGTGTCTTTTTGAATTGTGGTATCTGCCCAGTAGTGGGATTGCTGGATCATATGGTAAATCTATTTTTAGTTTTTGAAGGAACCTCCATACTGTTCTCCATAGTGGCTGTATCAATTTACGTACCCACCAACAGTGCAAGAGGGTTCCCTTTTCTCCACACCCTCTCCAGCATTTGTTTGTAGATTTTCTGATGATGCCCATTCTAACTGGTGTGAGGTGATACCCCATTGTAGTTTTGATTTGCATTTCTCTAATAATTAGTGATGTTGAGCAGCTTTTCATGTGCTTCTTGGCCATCTGTATGTCTTCTTTGGAGAAATGTCTTTAGGTCTTCTGCCCATTTTTGGACTGGGTTGTTTGTTTCTTTAATATTGAGCTGCATGAGCTGTTTATGTATTTTGGAGATTAATCCTTTGTCCGTTGGCAAATATTTTCTCCCATTCTGAGGGTTGTCTTTTTGTCTTGTTTATGGTTTCCTTTGCTGTGCAAAAGCTTCGAAGTTTCATTAGGTCCCATTTGTTTAGTTTTGTTTTTATTTCCATTACTCTAGGAGGTGGATCAAAAAAGATCTTGCTGTGATTTGTGTCAAAGAGTGTTCTTCCTGTGTTTTCTTCTAAGAATTTTATAGTGTCCGGTCTTACATTTAGGTCTCGAATCCATTTTGAGTTTATTTTTGTATATGGTGTTAGGGAGTGTTCTAATTTCATTCTTTTACATGTAGCTGTCCAGTTTTCCCAGCACCACTTATTGAAGAGACTGTCTTGTATATCTTTGCCTCCTTGGTCATAGATTAGTTGACCATAAGTGCATGGGTTTATCTCTGGGCTTTCTATTTTGTTCCATTGACCTATGTTTCTGTTTTTGTGCCAGTACCATATTGTCTTGATTGCTGTAGCTTTGTAGTATAGTCTGAAGTTAGGGGGTCTGATTCCTCCAGCTCCGTTTTTTTCCCTCAAGACTGCTTTGGCTATTCGGGGTCTTTTGTGTCTCCATACAAATTTTAAGATTTTTCATTCTAGGTCTGTAAAAAATGCCATTGGTAATTTGATAGGGATTGCACTGAATCTGTAGATTGCTTTGGGTAGTATAGTCATTTTGACAATATTGTTTCTTCCAATCCAAGAACATGGTACATCTCTCCATCTGTTTGTATCATCTTTCATTTCTTTCATCAGTGTCATAGTTTTCTACATACAGGTCTTTTGTCTCCCTAGGTAGGTTTATTCCTAGGTATTTTATTCTTTTTGTTGCAATGGCAAATGGGAGTGTTTCCATAATTTCTCCTTCAGATTTTTCATCATTAGTGTATAGGAATGCAACATATTCCTACACATTAATTTTGTATCCTGCAACTTTACCAAATTCATTGATGCTCTAGTAGATTTCTGGTGGCATTTTTAGGATTCTCTATGTATAGTATCAAGTCATCTGCAAACAGTGACAGTTTTTTTTTTTAAACACACACACACTGTATTTTATTTTTACAAGAGATAAATAAACTGACAGTATGCATTGTAAATGGATGACCACAACAAAAGCAACAACGATTGCATTTACCAAACACAAGACACACTCATACTATGTCATGATATTGACATTCAGTCCAGTAATCCTCCAAAACAGTGACAGTTTTACTTCTTCTTTTCCAATTTGTATTCCTTTTATTTCTTTTTCTTCTCTGATTGCCATAGCCAGGACTTCCAAAGCTATGTTGAATAATAGTGGTGAGAGTGGACATCCTTGTTTCGTTCCTGATCTTAGAGGAAATACTTTCAGTTTTTCACCATTGAGAATGATGTTTGCTGTGGGTTTGTCATATATGGCCTTTATTATGTTGAGGTGGGTTACCTCTCTGCCCACTTTCTGGAGAGTTTTTACCATAAATGGGTGTTGAATTTTGTCAAAAGCTTTTTCTGCATCTATTGAGATGATCATATGGTTTTTGTTCTTCAGTTTGTTACGATGGTGTATCACATTGATTGATTTGCATGTATTGAAGAATCCTTGCATCCCTGGGATAAATCCCACTTGATCGTGGTGTATGATCCATTTAATGTGTTGTTGGATTCTGTTTGGTAGTATTTTGTTGAGGATTTTTGCATCTATATTCATGAGTGATAATTGGTTTGTAGTTTTCTTTTTTTGTAGTATCTTTGTCTGGTTTAGGTATCAGGGTGATTGTGACCTCATAGAATGAGTTTGGGAGTGTTCCTTCCTCGGCAATTTTTTGGAAGAGTTTGAGAAGGATGTGTGTTAGCTCTTCTCTCAATGTTTGATAGAATTCACCTGTGCAGCCATCTGGTCCTGTTGGTCTGTTCATATTTTCTGTTTCTTCCTGGTTCAGTCTTGGAAGGTTATACCTTTCTAAGACTTTGTCCATTTCTTCCAGGTTGTCCATTTTATTGGCATAGTGTTGCTTGTAGTAGTCTCTTAGGATGCTTTGTATTTCTGCGGTGTCTGCTGTAACTTCTCCTTTTTTTTTTTCTAATTTTATTGATTTGAGTCCTCTCCCTCTTTTTCTTGATGAGTCTGGCTAATGGTTTATCAATTTTGTTTATCTTCTCAAAGAACCAGCTTTTAGTTTTATTGATCTTTGCTATTGTTTTCTTTGTTTCTATTTCATTTATTTCTGCTCTGATCTTTATGATTTCTTTCCTTCTGCTAACTTTGGGTTTTGTTTGTTCTTCTTTCTCTAGTTACTTTAGGTGTAACGTTAGATTGTTTACTTGAGATTTTTCTTGTTTCTTGAGGTAGGCTTGTATAGCTATAAACTTCCCTCTTAGAACTACTTTCGCTGCATCCCATAGGTTTTGGGTCGTTGTGTTTTCATTGTCATTTGTCTCTAGGTCGTTTTTGATTTCCTCTTTGATTTCTTCAGTGATCTCTTGGTTATTTAGTAGCATATTGTTTAGCCTCCATGTGTTTGTGTTTTTTATGTTTTTTTCCTTGTAATTCATTTCTAATCTCATAGTGTTGTGGTTGGAAAAGATGCTTGATATGATTGCAATTTTCTTAAATTTACTGAAGCTTGATTTGTGACCCAAGGTGTGATCTATCTTGGAGAATATTCCATGCGCACTTGAGAAGAAAGTGTAATCTGTTGTTTTTGGATGGAATGTCATATAAATATGAATTAAATCTATCTGATATATTGTGTCATTTAAAGCTTCTGTTTCCTTATTTATTTTCATTTTGGATGATCTGTCCATTGGTGTAGGTGAGGTGTTAAAGTCTCCCACTATTATTGTGTTACTGTCGCTTTCGTCTTTTATAGCTGTTAGCAGTTGCCTTATGTATTGAGGTGCTCCTATGTTGGGTGCATATAGATTTATAATTGTTATATATTCTTCTTGGATTGATCCCTTGATCATTATGTAGTGTCCTCCCTTGTCTCTTGTAACATTCTTTATTTTAAAGTCTATTTTTTTTTTTTGTACCCTGGCCTCTCACTGTTATGGCCTCTCCCGTTGCAGAGCACAGGCTCCGGATGCGCAGGCTCAGTGGCCATGGCTCATGGGCCCAGCCGCTCCGCGGCACATGGGATCTTCCCGGACCAGGGCACAAGCCTGTGTCCCCTGCATTGGCAGGCAGACTCTCAACCACTGCGCCACCAGGGAAGCCCTAAAGTCTATTTTTTCTGATATGAGTATAGCTACTCCAGCTTTCTTTTGATTTCCATTTGCATGGAATATCTTTTTCCATCCCCTCACTTTCAGCCTGTATGTGTCCCTAGGTCTGAAGTGGGTCTCTTGTAGACAGCATATATATGGGTCTTGTTTTTGTATCCATTCAGTGAGCCTGTGTCTTTTGGTTAGAGCATTTAATGCATTCACGTTTAAGGTAATTAGTGGTATGTATGTTCGTATTACCATTTTCTTAATTGTTTTGATTTGTTTTTGTAGGTCCTTTTCTTCTCTTGTGTTTCCCATTTAGAGAAGTTCCTTTAGCATTTGTCGTAGACTGGTTTGGTGGTGCTGAATTCCCTTATCTTTTGCTTGTCTGTAAAGCTTTTGATTTCTCCATCGAATCTGAATGAGATCCTTGCTGGGTAGAGTACTCTTGGTTGTAGGTTCTTCCCTTCTATCACTCTAAGTATATCATGCCACTCCCTTCTGGCTTGTAGAGTTTCTGCTGAGAAATCAGCTGTTAACGTACAAGGGAACTCCCATAATGTTATTTGTCATTTTTCCCTTGCTGCTTTCCATAATTTTTCTTTGTCTTTAATTTTTGCCAATTTGATTACTATGTGTCTCGATGTGTTTCTCCTTGGGTTTTTCCTGTATGGGACTCGTTGAGCTTCCTGGAGTTGACTGGCTCTTTCCTTTCCCACGTTAGGGACGTTTTCGACAGTAATCTGTTCAAGTATCTTCTCTGGTCCTTTCTGTCTCTCTTCTCCTTCTGGGACCCCTGTAATGCAAATGTTGTTGCCTTTAATGTTGTCCCAGAGGTCTCTTAGGCTGTCTTCATTTCTTTTCATTCTTTTTTCTTTATTCTGTTTTGCAGCAGTGAATTCCACCATTCTGTCTTCCAGGTCACTTATCTGTTCTTCTGACTCAGTTATTCTGCTATTGATTCCTTCTAGTGTAGTTTTCATTTCAGTTATTGTATTGTTCATCTCTGGTTTTTTGTTCTTTAATTCTTCTAGGTCTTGGTAAACATTTCTTGCATCTTCTCGATCTTTGCCTCCATTCTTTTTCTGAGGTCCTGGATCATCTTCACTATCATTATTGTGAATTCTTTTTCTGGAAGGTTGCCTATCTCCACTTCATTTAGTTGTTTTTCTGGGGTTTTATCTTGTTCCTTCATCTGGTCCATAGCCCTCTGCCTTTTCATCTTGTTTATCTTTCTGTGAATGTGGTTTTTGTTCCACAGGTTGCAGGATTGTAGTTCTTCTTGCTTCTGATGTCTGTCCTCCAGTGGATGAGGCTATCTAAGAGGCTTGATGGGAGGGACTGGTGGTGGGTAGAGCTGCCTCTTGCTCTGGTGAGCAGAGCTCAGTAAAACTTTAATCCACTTGACTGTTGCTGGGTGGGGCTGGGTTCCCTCCCTGTTGGTTGTTTCGCCTGAGTCGACCCAACACTGGAGCCTACCTGGACTCTTTGGTGGGGCTAATGACAAACTCTGGGAGGGCTCACGCCAAGGAGTACTTCCCACAACTTCTGCTGCCAGTGTCCTTGTCCCCATGGTGAAACAGAGCCACCCCCTGCCTCTGCAGGAGACCCTCCAACACTAGCAGGTAGGTCTGGTTCAGTCTCCCCTGAGGTCACTGCTCCTTCCCCTGGGTCCCCATGCACACACTACTTTGTGTGTGCCCTCCTACAGTGGAGTCTCTGTTTCCCCCAGTCCTGTTGAAGTCCTGCAGTCAATTCCCACTAGGCTTCAAAGTCTGATTCTCTAGGAATTCCTCCTCCCGTTGCTGGACCCCCAGGTTGGGAAGCCTCACGTGGGGCTCAGAACTGTCACGCCATCGGGTGGACTTCTGTGGTATAAGTGTTTGCCAGTCTGTGAGTCACCACCCACCAGATATGGGATTTGATTTTACTGTGATTGCGCCCCTCCTACCATCTCATTGTGGCTTCTCCTTTGTCTTTGGATGTGGGGTATCTTTTTCGGTGAGTTCCACTGCCTTCCTGTCGATGATTGTCCCAGCAATGATTCTTTTGAACAGAACTGGGTGTACAGAGTACTAAGGGTGAAGTAAGAAAATGAGACAGGGTGTCAATTTTGCTAATTCTTTAAAAAACTCTTTTTCCTTCTGTGTGTTATTCTCATCTAGTTCTCTATTTTATGGTGTAACAAATCAACCTTGCAGATTGTTTTAAAAGAAATGAGCTTTGAAAAGATGCCTTCTTCTCTGGTCTCATTTTAAGGGTCACTTAAGAGCAAGCTGCTTCAGGCCATCTTCCATTTTCATGTAGATTTGCTAGCTATTTTTTTTTTTTTGGCCCAGGGAAGGATTTTTTTCTCTGTCCTAAGGCTGACTTTGAAAAGGAAGCTAATCATATAAGTGAAAATAGTCAATTATAGTCATTGGCGAAATCCAATATATTGTTGGTTTCCCATCAGCCTGGCTGTAAGACCACAGATCAAGGGCAGGGATGCTTAAGGGATTTTGCCTGGCTCTGGTATATGTGTGTGTGTGCTCTGGTATTGTGAGTGTGACTGAGAAGCAGACTCAGAAAAATTGCAGAATGAAGAACAACACTCCAAATGTAGAATTTTGTTTGTAAACAAACAAACAAAATGAAGACAATAAAGGGTGGATTTATATAGTTAAAATATGCTGAACTGTAAGTCAGTCCAGTAATACGAAATGGTACGACCACTAGAAAATTTTAGCAGTTTCTTAAAATGTTAAACATACACCTATCATATAATCCAACCAGTCAACTCCCAGGTGTCTACCTTAGAGAAATGAAAACATATGTCTACACATACACTGTTATGTGAATGTTCCTAACAATACTATTCAAAATAGTCCTAAACTGGTAACAGCTGAATGTCCATCAACTGGTAAATGGATCAACAAAATGTAGGTAAACCTATTTAATGGAATACTGTTCAGCCATAAAAATACTTGTGACCACATGCATGATCTCAAAAACAGCATGCTAAAATAAATGCACCAGATACAAAAGATGACTTATAATATGTCTTAGTCTGTTTGGGCTGCTCTAACAAAATATCAGAGACTGGGTGGCTTATAACCAACAGAAATTTATTTCTTTCGGTCCGGAGGCTGGGAAGTCCAAGATGAGAGTGCCACCATGGCCAGGGCCTGAGAGTGCCACCATGGCCAGGCCCTGAGTTGCAGACTGCCAACCTCTCATATCCTCACATGGTGGAAGGGGGTCAGGGAGCTCTCTGGAGACTCTTTTATAAGGGCACTTATCTCATTATAAAGGCACTTAGCCTCTTGATAACTCAAGCAATCATTTAATTTACTTGTTTGTTTGCTTGTTTTTCTTGGCTTTTTCACCATCACTGAAATCAATGTTTCAGTAAGGCAAGCATCTCATACGTTACATTTTTCAGAGTACATGTAAAGAAAGGCTGAGAAATATCCCTTTACTGATGTAAGGAATAGGGAGAGCTTATTTATCCATGTACTCATATTTTTTGCCACTAAATTATTCATTCTTATTCAGAATGTTTGTGCTTAAAATCTGAACTATTCCACATAGTTTCTTTTTATACTTTTGGGTATGTTACCCTTTTGCTTTCTGATGTTTTTGGAATCATATTCTACCCTATCTCTACTTCTAGATAGATCTGTATTTCATTTTGGAAGTTAAAAAAAAAACCATAGCAGGGCTTCCCTGGTGGCGCAGTGGTTGAGAGTCCGCCTGCCGATGCAGGGGACACGGGTTCGTGCCCCAGTCCGGGAAGATCCCACATGCCGCGGAGCAGCTGGTCCCGTGGGCCATGGCTGCTGAGCCTGCACGTCCGGAGCCTGTGCTCCGCAACGGGAGAGGCCACAACAGTGAGAGGCCCACATACCGCAAAAAAACAAAAAACAAACCCCATAACCCTCTAAAATTGAGGTATTTATTTTGGCCTTATCACCCTCACTTGAAGAAAAATGACAGCCATATCTCGAATTCTAGATTTATTTCTAGGTGAGGTAAATTATGGGCTCAGAATTCAAATCCACATCTGTATGACTCAAATCTTGTGTTCTTTACAACCATCTTAGGCATACTATAAGTATTTAGAAATAAAAACAAATTGATTTATATCAGAAAAGTTTTAAGCTACATGAATAGAAACAAATAATTTTTTCCAACTAATGAGAAAATTTAATTCACCATTTTATTATAGTCAGTAAGGGTACTATTTGGCTGATTATTGTACAAAACCCACAGACAAACTACACCTTCAGTAATGAGTAAGGCTATGGTTTTGGAGTCAGAACACGTTATCAACAGACGAGCAGTCTGAATGGAGGAAACATACACTAGCATCTCAAAGCACCTATACTAGATTTAACTGAAAAAGAAATACAATGAGAATTTTGGGGATAATTTTTCTCAAATGATTAATCATAACAGCTCATATGTATCAAGCACCTATATGTGGCAGACATTGTGTTAGGCCAGGTACGTGGAGGGTCTTGTTTAATCCTCAATTGAACCTTATGTGTTAAGAACACTCTTCAGGGCTTCCCTGTTGGCACAGTGGTTGAGAGTCCGCCTGCCGATTCAGGGGACACGGGTTCGTGCCCCGGTCCGGGAAGATCCCACATGCCACGGAGTGGCTGGGCCCGTGAGCCATGGCCGCTGAGCCTGCGCGTCCGGAGCCTGTGCTCCGCAACGGGAGAGGCCACAACAGTGAGAGGCCCGCGTACCGCAAAAAAAAAAAAAAAAAAAAAAAGAACACTCTTCATCATCAAGACCCCATTTTACAGGTGGGAAAACTGGAACTTCCGAGTAGAATCTCACCTGATGACATGCACTGGTACATAGTGTGGGACCAGGGATTGACATCAGAACCAGCTCTGTCAATCAAAAATTTACTCTAGGAATCTACTGGCAACAGAGTCAACTAATGTATTATTTACTCTTCAAATAAGATTATTTTTTTCCACAGTGAGAATTGTTACCAACACTGTAGCTCCAGGACACACACCTAAGATAAAATAAAAATGTCTTGGTTTAATGAACACTTGTCTCTATCCACGTTTTTTTTCCCAACTGAAATTGGAGGACTGGTGCATTTTGAGCATAAATGGAAGCTGGCAAACAGGACTAGGTTTTGAGTAAAAAGACAGGTCACACATACGCTATTCAGTCATTGAAAGAGAAGAGACTCCAGATACTGCAATCAGAAACTTTCAAAGAAAGCAGAATACCACGATCATTTCCATATAAAAGACACAGGGTAGGAATTCAATATCTTTTTATTCTTTGGAGAAAAAGTGTAGCTTTTTGCTCGCCGATAGAAATTTGATCAGGGGAAGAGGGGCCCCTGTGCTTCTTTCAGGCAGAGAATAACTTCTGTGACTGTTGTGTTGTGCTCGAGGTCTTCCCATGTCATGCTATATGTCTAGAAGATGATGTCATTCACCTCCAGAGCGAAAGCAACTAAGGGCAACAGTAGAGTTGCATGGGATGGCCAGGTCATTTATATCTACTAAATTTGCATTACTGAGGTGTAGGCCAAGTTCTTACCTTGTTATTCATTTTGCGGGATGCATAAGGCCAGGTTTGGGAGCTTCCAAGTTATTAAGAACTATAAGGCAAAACATTGGGGCAGGGAACCACATGACACAGGGCTTACGTGTGTGAGTTCGTGTTTGACTTCACGGGTTTGTATCCCAGCTCTTGCTCTTTGAGGATGTTGATGTTAAAAGGGGTTTTTATTTTTATTATTTCCTTTTAATTTTAATTTTTGTTTACTTATTTATTTTTGGTCGTGTCGTGCGGCTTACGGGATCTTGGTTCCCTGGCCAAGGATTGAACCCGGGCCCTCAGCAGTGAAAGCACCAAGTCCTAACCACTGGACCACTAGGGAATTCCCTGAAATGGGTTTTTATTTTATTTACTTTAAAAAATTTTTTTATTTAATTAATTTATTTTTGGCTGCGTTGGGTCTTCGTTGCCATGCGCGGGCTTTCTCTAGTTGCTGCGAGCGAGGGCTACTCTTTGTTGCGGTGTGCCGGCTTCTCACTGTGGTGGCTTCTCTTGTTGTGGAGTATGGGCTCTAGGTGTGTGGGCTTCAGTAGTTGTGGCTCGCGGGCTCTAGAGCGCAGGCTCAGTAGTTGTGGCGCACGGGCTTAGTTGCTCCGTGGCATGTGGGATCTTCCCCAGGCCAGGGCTTGAACCCGTGTCCCTTGCATTGGCAGATGGATTCTTAACCACTGCGCCACCCGGGAAGCCCTGAAAGGGGTTTTTGAATGAAGGTTGGTTGTATTATACAGTCTTCTCTCGGTATCTGTGGGGGATTGGTTCCGGAACCCCCTGTGGATACCAAAATCCATGGATGCTCAAGTCCCATAAAATGGCATAGTATTTGCATATTACCTATGCATATCCTCCCGTGTACTTCAGATCATCTCTAGATTATTTATAAGGCCTAATACAACGTAAATGCTATGTAAATAGTTGTAGTACAATGTAAATGCTATAGTTGCTGGTGGGGCAAATTCAAGTTTTGATTTTTGGAACTTTCTGGAATTTTTTATTCCCAGATATTTTCCATCTGCGGTTGGTTGAATCCCAGGTACAGAACCTGTGGATATGGAGGGCTGACTGTATATGTAAAGCAATTAGAAAAGTACACAACTCAATTCAGCTTAACATACAGACACACACACATATCCACACGCACACACTGACATTGCAGGTCAGTCCAGTTTAATATTTTTGGTGTTCTTTAGATTTTCATAAAGGAGTATGTCACTTTTTTTTTTTTTTTGCGGTATGCACTGTGGCCTCTCCCGTTGTGGAGCACATGCTCTGGACGCGCAGGCTCAGCGGCCATGGCTCATGGGACCAGCCGCTCCATGGCATGTGGGATCTTCCCAGACCGGGGCATGAACCCGTGTCCCCTGCATCGGCAGGTGGACTCTCAACAACTGCACCACCAGGGAAGCCCAGGAGTACATCTTTTATGACAAGCCCTGTGTAAAGTGTTTAACTTGTCCTGACCTTCAACTTTCATGCCAGCTGCAGCTCCCTATTCTGCTTTCTCCGGGGGAGCCTCACACTGTGTCAGTCAGAAATAACACAAAGAATATGGTATTTCTCCACCTTTGGGTTTTGGGGTTTGTTTTTGTTTTTGACCATGTCCCTAGATGTGGAGTTTTCTTTGTGTTTTTTTTTTTTTTTTTTTTTTGCAGTACACGGGCCTCTCACTGTTGTGGCCTCTCCCATTGCGGAGCACAGGCTCCAGACACGCAGGCTCAGCAGCCATGGCTCACGGGCCCAGCCGCTCCGCAGCATGTGGGATCCTTCCGGACCGGGGCACGAACCCGTGTCCCCTGAATCGACAGGCTGACTCTCAACCACTTTGCCACCAGGGAAGCCCTAGATGTGGAGATTTTAACTTGGTTTGGTGCCTTTCATTTTCTGGGCACATTTGTGTATCAGAGCTAGCATTTATTGAGCACTTACTATATGCTAGACACTTTTAAGTATTCTAAATACATTTATAATAATGTGGATAGTATTAGGTCCACTTTACCTCTGGAGAAACCAAAGCCCAGACTGATTAAAAAACCTAACATGAGTCACAGAGCTAGAAAGCCACAAAATCGTTTTACCAATCACCTTTATTTGTTCATTTGCAAAAGATGAAAGTCCCGACCTAAGCTGACCATCTTGTAAATACAATCTGTAGTTCACGTGGAGAATAAAGTCAATAAATGTACACGTGGGTGGGTGTAGCCCATGACCACTACTAGAGATACAATTCAAAGCATATTTGTGTTTGGTCAGAGTCCAAGAGTGAGACCAGGAGCAACTCGCTCTTATAAAAAAGTGGACCTTAGACTGAGTGTACAGATTCAAAAATTAGGAGAGAAACAAATGCAAGCCTTAGCGCTGCCTCTTATCCTCCCTAGACTTAGTAGGGAGGAAAGGGGAAATTCAGCAGTGGGAGTAAAGGGTCATGGTTTCTCACCCTCAGATACCAGCACCTGCAAACAGTGGAAAAGGGGATGTTGTCTTGGTTCCTGGTAGGCATCCAAGGAAACTGGGAAGACCTTAGTCCCCATTCTGTTAGGAAAAGCAGATCATCTTCCAGTGGGTCTTAGCAGGTGTGACAGCAGCTGCAGGCCCCGAACATGCAGTCTGTTACCTCAGGCTGCCCTGGAAACACCTCTTTTATGGGGTAGCTAACATAGTCCTGACTTATATCAAGAGCAGTCAGGCATTTAGAATCTGGGATGCCCAAACAAAATGACCCATCTATCTTATTTATTTTTGGCTGCGTTGGGTCTTCGTTGCTGTGCACAGGCTTTCTCTAGTTGCGGCAGGCAGGGGCTACTCTTCGTTGTGGTGCATGGGCTTCTCATTGTGGTGGCTTTTCTTGTTGCAGAGCATGGGTTCTAGGCGTGCAGGCTTCAGTAGTTGTGGTGCACGGGCTCAGTAGTTGTGGCTTGCGGGCTCTAGAGCGCAGGCTCAGTAGTTGTGGCTCACGGGTTTAGTTGCTCCGCGGCATGTGGGATCTTCCCAGACCTGGCCTCAAACCCATGTCCCCTGCAGATTGGCAGGCAGATTCTTAACCACTGTGCCACCAGGGAAGCCTGACCCGTTCATCTTTTAAAGTATAAGGTTGAAAACCAATCTCATCCTTTCATTTCCGAATCTAATTGGTGCTTAAATTCAAACTGTTGTGTTATTACCAGATTTTATCAGAAAGCTTTGCAAGTAAGGCTTAAAAATTTAAGCTAATTTAGAGAACGGTCTGCTGACAAAAGTAAGACAAGCATTATTACAAAATGGCTTTTGTTTGGTGGAGCTTAAACCTAATAGAATTTCCTCAGGAACCAGGAATTTCTACTAACACTAAATCCCTTTAGATGGTACATCAACCACTTCATCTTTGTATATGAAGTATGACATGTATATACTTCTGTATGTGTTTGATTAGAACCAGTGGAATCAGACATTGGCTAGCTTACTAGGCAGTGGTAGTATATAGTGAGCACCTTGAAAATATTTTAGCAAGTAAGAATTTTAAAGCATAGGCTCAGGCATAAGAAATATAACTTTATTTTCCTTTAACTCTGCTTCTGTTATTTAGAAATGCAATCTCAATTTGTGGTACATACCTTCCTCCTAGGAGTGTATCTAACAAATTACAGGGGGCTTATGTAGTAAGACCCAAGGCCTTGGAAGGAGAGAAAGAAGGAATGAATTCTCAGTAACATGCAGGTATCAATTAAATATACATCGTCCCCATCAGTCCTTGGATTGATCTATACTGGCAATGTCTTCCTTAGAAGTGAGTAGGGTCTAGGGCAACTCAACCAGTGTGGGGCAGACAAGCTCAAGATAATTGCAGTTGGAAAGGAGCTTCATTGCTGGTATCTCTAAGACTTCTGAGATATGATTAAAGGCAGAAATATCAAAGTTAAAATTCTAAAAATTATGAAAAACTTTATTAAACATAACATATCCAAAAATAAGAAAAGTGAACCTCAAGTATGCATCACCCAGCTACAACAATCATATGTGGTTGTTTCACCCATATCCCTACTACACTAGATTATTTTGAAGCACATCCCAGACAGTGTACAATAACACCAAATTTTGATGAGGCCGTGACTTCCTCCTAGTATGAGGTCTGGGCTGTTGCCCAACCCAAGGGATGAGCTTGGTTGGTCACCATCTAGAAGTCCCTCTTTTTGTGGCCCCTTCAGAACCAAAGTGTCTCTCTCCTTTAGTGCTATAATTGAGGTATTTATAACCCTCTGGGACACAGTAATTTTTCTGAAATTCTCTGTGATCCATGTCTACTCGGGCACCACAGTCACTCACTCACCCTAAGTCCAACATGGGAAGTGGGATGTTGGGCCCCTCTCACAGGTACCAACCCAGGTCTCTGCTCTCCCTTCTCTCCTGATGCTCCTTCTTCCTCTGTTCCTTTTTTTTTTTCTCGGTACGCGGGCCTCTCACTGCTGTGGCCTCTCCTGTTGCGGAGCACAAGCTCCGGACGCGCAGGCTCAGCGGCCATGGCTCACGGGCCCAGCCGCTCCACGGCATGTGGGATCTTCCCGGACCGGGGCACGAACCCGTGTCCCCTGTATCAGCAGGCGGACTCCCAACAACTGCGCCACCAGGAAAGCCCCCTTCCTCTGTTCCTTTTTAAAAGGATGGGTGAGTGGGAGTATGGGGTTGCTGATGGAGGGAAGACCTGCTCCTTTTCATGAAGCTGATTGCAAACATCTTGTCATTCCTGAAGTCCTCAGAAGTCACAGTCAGGAAGAGTCTTTTCAGCCATGTTCTACTTTTGGATCTACCATATCTCTAGTCAGTGGCAAGGAGCTCAGAACCTAGCATCTCTGCAGATGGGAATGGGAGAAAGGAAAAAAAAAATTTCAAAAATATCATCCTGCTAGATATTGGTTGAAAATTCTGTTTCAGAAAATGAGGGAAGCCAGCACAGCATTCTTCATAGCCTTGCAAGATATGAGAGGCAATATAGGAATGTGGGTTCTGGAACAGGTAGATATGGATTGTAATCTCTTTTACAGTTCAAGATATTTTGTGTCTCTTCTCAGTTTCCTCATCTGTATAATGGGGATGATGACACCTACTTAAATGTCATCATTAGGAGGTGAAGTAATATCTTAATCTTTGTGCTAGTTACATATTCAGCACCTAATAATATTAAGTATTTTTATTGTTATTACAGATGCTGTGAGAATGGGAAAGAATTGTCACTGAGGTCATATAGGAAGATTTCTTAGGGAAGGTGGACTCAACTTGAGTCTTGAAGACTGTGTATGTCTTCTGTAGGCAAATATGGGGGTGTGTGGCAGGGAGAGCATTCCAGGTAAACAAAATATGTTCAACAGGATCAGTGACCCAAATCCTTCTTTGTCACACAGAGTTATTAGCCACTAAAAATAATGTTAACTAGAGACGGAATGGGTTTTCTTTTTTTCATGTAATTAGGCTCCCCTTTATTATAAACAAAATACATTTATAGAAAATATTTAGAAAATGCAGACAAACAAAATGGGGAAAAATGAAACTACTCATAATACCATCTTTAAGATATAAAGTTTTAAATTGTGGTAAAACATGCATAGTATAAAATTTACCGTCTTGACCATCTTTAAGTGTACATTTAACTACATTCACATTGTTGGGAAACCAAGCTCCAGAACTTTTTCACCTTGCTTAACTGAAATTCTATACCCACTAAACAATAACTCCCTGTTCACCCCTCTCCCAGCCCCTGACAACCACCGTTCCACTTTCTGTCTCTAGGAATTTGACTACTCTAGGGACCTCATATAAGTGGAATCATATAGTATTTGTCTTTTTCCGACTAGACTAGTTCACTTATAATTGATATTTCAATGTAGTTTTGTTACCTGTTTTTGTAAGGAAATGTTTGGATCCACCACTCTTTATTTAACTATTTCCCTCTATTAGATAGTTAGGGGCTTATAATAAATCATAAATAACTGCAATTATTATTCTTATAGTACATCTTTGGGCACATACATTGTTCTTTTTTTTTTAAATATTATTTATTTGGTTGTGCTGGGTCTTAGTTGCAGCAGGTGGGCCCCTTAGTTGTGGCATGCAAACTCTTAGTTGAGGCATGCATGTGGGATCCAGTTCCCTGACCAGAGATCGAACCCAGGCCCCCTGCATTGGGAGTGTGGAGTCTTAACCACAGTGCCACCAGGGAAGTCCCTTTTTTTTTTTTAATTAATTTTTATTGGAGTATAGTTGCTTTACAATGTTGTGTTCATTGTTCTTTAGAATACATTTCTAGAAGTCCATTTGCTGTGTCATAGGGCATGCACACATTAGGCTTTTGGTGGTAGCAAATTCATTCCTATCAGTGATGTGAGTGCTGGTTTCCTTGTTCCTTTCACTTTTCTTTTTCTTTTTTTTACACTTTAAATTGGAACCATATTTGGTTCCCTATCAGTCATTGCTTAAAGCCCAGTGAAGCACAGACTTCACAATGAATTTACCAAGCACCTCACTTACTCTAGCCCAAAGAGTGAGGGAATCTCAGGGCAGTTAACCCAGTCCTTCTTAGCCATGAAATCTCTGGCTCCTGGTTTAAGATTCTCTTAGTCTTTGAAGGTACAGAGAATCATGTTGTTTAGTGGCCTAAGGATATAGCTTGTATTGGCTGAATTTACTTTGTCACTGTTCTTTATAAATTTGTTTATTTATTTATTTTTGGCTGAGTTGGGTCTTCACTGCTGTGTGCGGGCTTTCTCCAGTTGCAGCGAGCGGGCTTCTCATTGTGGTGGCTTCTCCTGTTGCGGAGCATGGGCTCTAGGTGCGCGGGCTTCCGTAGTTGTGGCACGCAGGCTCAGTAGTTGTGGCTTGCGGGCTCTAGAGCACAGGCTCAGTAGTTGTGGCTTGCGGGCTCTAGAGCACAGGCTCAGTAGTTGTGGCACACAGGTTTAGCTGCTCCGTGGCATGTGGGATCTTCCCAGACCAGGGCTCGAACCTGTGCCCCCTGCATTGGCAGGCAGATTCCCAACCACTGCGCCACCAGGGAAGTCCCTGTCGTTGTTCTTTAAATTTAATTCCTAACAATACCTGTTTTGGGGAAAATTAGGCAAATAATTTAGCTTAAAATGCCAGAATAAGAGAAAATAATGTCCAACTCAAAAACAGGTGATCATACGTACCAAAAAGAACCAGTCTACAAATAATTTCCTCGAAATTAATTCTGGGAAGGTGCTTTAATCACTTCATTAAGAAAATCAGAGTATAGGCACACTAATTACCTGTGGTTAGATTTTTTTTTTATTATGCCATGGTATAATTATGTTTTCAAATATACACAATACAGGTACTGGATTTTCTTGATTATACGTCAAGTGCAAATTTAGCACGTTCTTGGAGGTTTTGTTCAATATGTCATTTCCTAAGGAATCTTTTGGAGTTTTAACAAGGTAATAGAAAATTAATAAGCTTGGAGGTCAACAAAAACACTGCTTCTGGAAATTAGATTGACTGGAACATGTTACTGAGTGAGCTTAACAAAGTAAAAGATATTGGAAAGATTTTAACACGTCAGGAAGAAATACCAACTAATACCTAATTTATGCTTAATTGCTCCTTAATGCACGTACACTGGCACACGCATGCACACACACACACACAAAAGAAGAAAGAGCAGGAAAACATGGAACCGTATTGGTTTGAAAGCAATACGTATTTCAAACCAACATGTATTGGTTTGAAAGCAGTCCATATCTTGAGTTTCCACAAGGGTGGGCATGGGTTTTGTTTTGGGGTTTGATAGTTCTGGATAGCGATTCATTCTTCAGTCGTAACTGCTGATTTGTTTCCCCTTTGGCTTGCCCCTGTCAGTTAAGGCCTTATTATGAAATTCCACTTGGTTTTTTCTCCTGTCTTCCTCTTTTTGTTATTTGTCATGTGAAGACAGATTCACTGGTGTCAGCAGCCCCTGACTGATGATTAAAGCTGAATATGGGCAAACCCTGGCTTGATTTGGGGGCATGGCAGGGAGGGCAGGGATGGTCAGGGTCTGCAGAAGAAGCTGTTACGAGAACGTTGAACACATATTCCCAGCAAGGGAGAGCTCATCCCCAATGGGGCAAAACGGGGGGACTAAACGTACCCTACTCTTTTCATGTGTAAAGCAAGGGATACAGTGTATCTGTGGTAAAATCTCATGAGGGTGATGATTAGAAAGGCTTGGGGTGAGGACAATAAAGAAATAAGGTTGAGCAATATTAGAGGAAGAGCAACAGTTGTTTATAAGACCCTCAGATGCTTAGAAATGACTAAAGATCTCTGTTCTTGGGCTTCCCTGGTGGTGCAGTGGTTAAGAATCTGCCTGCCAATGCAGGGGACATGGGTTTGAGCCGTGGTCCCGGAAGATCCCATATGCAGCGGGGCAGCTAAGCCCGTGCGCCACAACTACTGAGCCTGCGTTCTAGAGCCTGTGAGCCACAACTACTGAGCCCACGTGCCACAACTACTGAAGCCCGTGCACCTAGAGCCTGTGCTCCGCAACAAGAGAAGCCACCGCAATGAGAGGCCTGTGTGCAACGAAGAGTAGCTCCCCCACCAAAAAAAAAAAAACAAGAGTAGCCCCCACTCACCGCAACTAGAGAAAGCCCGCGCACAGCAACGAGACCCAATGCAGCCAAAAAAAACAAAAACAAAAACAAACTCTGTTCTTTAGAAGGGAAATATTCACCTTTATAGAATATCTCCAATGATAGTGCTTTGGGGTGCAGGGTATAGACAAAGCTTCTCTCAATTTCTTTTCTATTCCCACCTTTCTAGGACTCTCAGTGGAGAGAACAGCACAGCATAATGGTCTGAATCAGAAATGATAGTGTAAAAAGTTAATAAGCAGAAACCTCAATTAAACAGAATGGGGAGACCAGAGTGGGAGCAGCAGGGAGTGTCATACCCTGTGATGATAGCAGAGCCCACAAGGAAGAAGAAAGCCTCCTCTTCTTTCCTGACAAGGACTCAGCCAATGAAGAGCCCTGGACTCTGTGTTTATTGTAGCCCCTGCCCCTGCAACTCCCTTTCCCCTCTCCGGAAGGCTTCTCCTTCCCTCGCTGCGGGGTGACGTGACATGGCTCGCCATGGCTGCAGGTCTCCAGTCGCAATTCTCTGCTGATCTCGAATAAAGCCATCCTTGCTGGAGAAATATCTGGCAGTCTCTGTCTTTCTGGTCAACGGTAGTCTGCCTGTATTTGTGAAAATTTGAATTGCTTTCAAAAGGATTGGAAAGGGAGAGCATAGTCACTGACCTTGCATTATGTGTCAGGCATTGAGGGGCTAGTTGATACTCTTCTTGAGGAGAGCGCTGGAAGATTGATTGTTTGCAAAAATGGCTACAATTATTCCTACAGCTGTGCCCTCTGCAGTGCCACTTTGCAGCATCTCCAGTGAAGAGGCAACCCTCTCTCTCCAGTCCTTGCAAGCTGGGGCCGCAAGAGGCCTTGGCATGCTTTTGCTGTCTTTAGGGACCCCTGTCTCCTCTGGATGAACAAGCCTGAGTTAGCCTGATGGAGGATGGCAGACCGTGTGGAGCAGAGATGGGCCGTCCCAGCCCCTGAAGCACTTGACTTACCCAGCACCTGACCTCATATGAGTAAATCCACCCAAGACTAGAACTGCCCAGCTGAGCCCGGCGAGACCCACAGAATTCTGACCCACAGAATTGTGAACTAAACGAATACTTGGTGCTTTTAGCCACTAAGTTTCTGAGTGGTTGTCTTTATGTGGCAACAGCTAACTAGTAATTCAAATGCTGCCTTAGCGTGTGTGGATAAGGACCAAAGACAAACAAAAAACCTAGCATGCATAGGTAAATAATATTTAAAAAGCACAGATATCTACCAACAACCAGACATCTCCTGTCTTCACGTGGTAACTGTGATGGTTAATTTTGCCTGTCAACTTGTCTAGGCTATAGAGCCCTGTGGTTTGGTCAAACACCAGTTCAGATGTTGTTGTGAACATGTGTTTTTTTAGATGTGATTAGCATGAAATCAGTAGATATTGAGTAAAGCAGATTATTTTCGGTAATATGGGTGGGGCTCATTCAGTTACTTGAAGGTCTTAAGAGAAAAGAGTGAGGTCCTCTGAGGAGGGAGGAATTCTGCCTCCAGACTGCCTTTTCTTTTTTCTTTTAGCAGAGTTTGTTTTTTGTTGTTGTGGGGTTTTTTTTTGTTTGTTTTGTTTTTTGGCTGCATTGGGTCTTCGTTGCTGCACATGGGCTTTCTCTCATTGCAGCAAGCGGGGGCTACTCTTCGTTGCGGTGCGCGGGCTTCTCATCATGGTGGCTTCTCCTGTTGCAGAGCATGGGCTCTAGGCGTGCGGGCTTCAGTAGTTGTGGCTCACAGGCTCTAGAGCGCACAGGCTTCAGTAGTTGTGGCACATGGGCTCAGTAGTTGTGGCTCACGGGCTTAGTTGCTCCGTGGCATGTGGGATCTTCCCTGACCTGGGAACTAACCCATGTCCCCTGCACTGACAGGCGGATTCCTAACCACTGCGTGACCAGAGAAATCCCAGACTGCCTTCTGACTCAAGATGCAACATCAACTCTTTCTGGAATTTCCAGTCTGCTGGTCTGCCCTACAAATTTTGGCCTTGCCAGACTCCACATTCTCATGAAGCAATTAAAAAAAATAAATGTCTCTCATCATGCATCGTATTGGTTCTATTTCTCTGGAGAACTCTGACTAATACGGTAAAGATGAAGTTATTATTTAACTCTGAGACCACTAGCTTTGTGTAAAACCTGGCTTGGGCCACACTAGCTTGTACAATTGAAGAACCACGTTTTTCCTGAGATCCCCCTCGCAGTCTTGTTTCACAGAGAGGATCTGGTGTCCAGCGTCCAGGAGGAGACTACTTTAGCCTCCCCTCTTCACTTCTGGTTATCATGTCTCTGAGGCCCCCACAGAGTGTGAGTGTTCTCTCTGATCCTGGCAGGTAAGTTCTTGGCTCCTGTGTCTGATTAATGTCAGCGAAGGCACATGTGTTCCTGAGTGATCATGGCGTTGAGGCAGGCTTAGAGGGGGGTGTGTGCACGCGCCATGTTGGGCATGGAACGGACCCTCACAGCCTTTGGTGGGACATATGCTTCAACCACTACACAGTGACACAAGCTCTCCCAGGCCCCACGGCTCTGGAATGGGGCACATACTTCCCTCTTATATCAAGTGTTCGCTTAGGGTTCTCACATGGGCTGGCAGCCCAGTGCAACAGTTTCTCTAACATCTCTTTGGCCACGATACTCCATCTTTAAACAGAGATTTACATGAACATCCAACATACACAAGGGAGAAAAGTGGCGTGGCTGTGTTGAGGTGGGATAGAGGGTCATCTTTGTACTCTCTCCCCACCTTCTGGGCAGGTTCCTGAGCAGACTTTGTGGAACTGCTGGGGCTTTGAGGAGTCGTTTGAACGCCACTGAAGCTCAAGGGTGGTAGGGCCAAGTCTGTAACCCTCCCCGGGTCTCAGCTTTCTCTAGACAACGTTGATGTTCCGCTAAGTGATCACCAAAGGGGGCTTCAGCTCAAACATTTCAGGAGTCTATTATTTCTTGCCTCTAATAATAATAGTGACCTTTATTGGACATGGACTATATATGTTAGGTACTTTGTCCATGGCTGTGTTGACCTTAAATAAATAGGCTGCCAGATGTTTCTCCTGCAAAGAGGGGTTTGAGATCAGCAGAGAATTGCAATTTGGGGTCTGCAACCAGGGTGAGCCATGTGCAAGATCCCCCCTCCCTCCCCCAGCAAGGGAAAGA
>NW_006775771.1:744018-755031 GCF_000442215.2 Lipotes vexillifer | reverse complement strand
GGGAAAGAGAAGGCTGTTACAGAGGGGGAAAGGAAGTTGGATGGGCTATAGTAAACACAGAGTCCATGGCTTTTCATTACTTGAGTCCTTGCCAAGAAAGAAGAGTCTTTCTTCTTGCATTTGGGCTCTGTATTGTCACAGGACATGAGAGCTTCCCCTTCCGATCTCCCTTCTCTATTTAACTGAGGTTTCTGTTTGTTAATTTTTTATAGTTACTACCTCAGTTAATATGACCACCCTATAGAATAGGTATATGATCCCCATTTTACAGAAAAGGAAACGAAATTTCAAAGAAGTTAAGCAGTAATTAGGTAGCAGAACCAGATCATGAACCCCGGTATGCATGACTCCAACGACAGTGCTCTTTCCACTGCACCACACTGCCCTTCAAGAAGCAAGCAATTCAGGTGAAGAGTCCCTGAAAAACCTTGATTCCTTTCAGAAGCTTTCTGTTTCTCTGCAGTTTTGACCCTTGGATGCCCCTTTAGGTGCCCTATTATTTGTGTAATCTGCCCTGAAGGTACAAGTCTGTTAGCCAGTCTTAAGATGGTTCAAAGGCAGATGTCTCAAATTCGCATGCTTTTCCATTTTTACTTACCTTTTATGAGCTATCCTAAAGTTCACAAATGGGGATCCTTATCATGGAAATGGCATTACCTACCAAACAAACAAACAAAAAATGTAATTTCTTGGATGCCTCTCATTGTAGATGGGCAGCTATTACAGTCCATAAGCCTTGTCTGTTTCCTTTCAAGCCACCAGATGCTCTTCGGAAATATGCTAACATGTTCTCCTCTGTCGTGGTTTTCCAAGGATCCCTCTCTATAAATTTCTTTCTTATTCTTAAAAGCACCTGTATATTCTTTGCTACGTTGATTAAACACAGACTGAACATGAATACCCCCATCCAAAAAGAAAGAAAGTCAGCTTTTGGATTGCAGTTTGTTGTAATGACTATGCAGGGAGATTTAACCAATCCCACCATGACATGAAACCCATTAAATCTTATTCTTCTAAGGACTGTCCCTTTAAAATATTGCCATATTCTTTTTTATTCTTTTACTTTCTGCCCAGTAAATACTCCACAGTTTTCATTTTGCTCCACGTCGTTGCTACCCGTGGCATCAATTTTGTTTTTCCCAGTATGAAATGTTAGGAGGCTAGGAGATCAAATACTCCACAGCTGCATCCCTTTTGTAACACGTATTCTTTTATTTAAGAGGCAATATCCTAGCTCTCCTAAGATGAAAGCAGGTTGTATTTTCCATCTTTTTCAACCCTCTTTTCCATTATTTTTCAGCCTAGGGTGGCTTCATTTCTATCAATGTTTAAGTAGCTGCTGATAGTGGAGTTAGCTAGAGGCTCTTCTGAGAGAAAGTTTACATACAACGGGAGACGCTCATTCCCCTCCTCTCCTTTTCTAATTATGGGAAGATAGTTCTCCAGGATATTCGTGGCATTTGTTATTTTAGAGAGAAACAGGATTTTTGCAGACATATAAATGGATTCTCTGTAATGCACTATGCTTTGATACAAATAGTATAGTAAAACAAGCCAATTATGAGCTATTTTATAAAGGTATGCCACTTAAATTTTACTTTTCCATAGCTACCAAAGAAGTAAGTAGTTTAATTAAATGACAACTCCGGAGACTTTTTGCTATGTATTTTTTCTCAGCTTTATTGAGGTATAATTGATGAATAAAATTGTAATATACTTAAAGGGTACAATATGATGGTTTGAATCCTAATATAAACTGTGGACTTTGAGTGATTATGATGTGTCAATGTAGGTTCATCAGCTGTAACAAATGTGCCACTCTGGAGGGGATTATTGACAATGGGGGTCTCTGTGCATGTATTTGGGAAATCTTTGTGCCTTCCTCTCAGTTTTGCTATAAACCTAAAACTGCTGAAAAAAATAAAATCTATTATGAGGAAAAAATGTATATAAGGTTATTGCCACAATTACAGGCACCATCTAAGTAGTCAATAAATAGTAGTTATTATTATGTTAATGCATCTAACAATAAGAGAGTAAAAAATTACATTATGGTTCTTCTATATAATGGAGTAAAATAAAGCCACTAAAATTGTGATTATGAAAAATAAGGATAGAAACAAACCAAGAAACAAACCAACAAAAAGGGTAGAAACAGTATTCATGATAAAATATTAAATAAAAAAAGATGAGTGCCCAGAATTGTGTGCACAATTTCACTTAATTTTGAAACATGGGCCAGTATATTTCTCTATTTTTGTAAACGAAAGACTGGAAGAAAATACCATGAGATACCATTTTTTCACATTTTTCAAATGTGAGAATGTTGAACATGATTATCTCTGGATAAGTGATACTGTCTTTTTTACATAATTTCTCCCATTTACTGTAAGCTCAGATTATTTTCCTAATCAGTAAAGATATGTACTTTTCCTTCCTATTTCCCCAAAAGACAAAAAACTACCCACAAGAGTTCTTGCCATTGTAGGATATTATCCTATTTGATAAATGCTATTTTGTTATCCAATTTAAAAATTTTAAAATAAGTGCCTTAGGTATTAATTTTTTTGTAGTTTTGTGTTTCCTTTTGGACTATGTTTTTGTGTGTGTTGGGAAGGACAGAGATGAAAAGAAAACTAAAAGGGAATATTAAGAAAGAGAAAAAGAAAAATTTAGGCTGTTAAGATCTGGGACAAAGGCATAGAATTTCAGAAAGGAGTGGTGATTATTTAGACAGGGAGTTAGCAGCCAACAAAAAGGATGTTTGACTCTATTTGTATATTCTTTGAGAATATTACTTTTCCAGTTTTGTGTAGCCTCTATAGAATTATGCCTTTGGG
Organism: Lipotes vexillifer; assembly: GCF_000442215.2. Lineage (NCBI taxonomy): Eukaryota > Metazoa > Chordata > Mammalia > Artiodactyla > Lipotidae > Lipotes > Lipotes vexillifer. The sequence continues at coordinate 752,191 of NW_006775771.1, read as the reverse complement.
GCAACTCATGGGTGAGACACAGTACGTCTGAGAGGTACAATTTCAGGAAACTCCTTTGGGTGTGGTTTCCAATGGACTTGTCGTACACTTAATGTCTGCCTTATTACAAGAACATCATGGTAGTAATAGATCATATGTTTACAATGCTAATGTTTGTAAACTGCTTTGACAGTTCTTCCCTCACTGTGATCCTGTGAGATAAACAGAGCATGGATTATCTCATCCATCTTGCAGAATAGAAAAAGAAGATGGAGACATTGAAAGAATTGTCTAGTATGCTGCAACTAGAGCACACTAACAATTAGAGCCTGGATTCCTCCCTCCCAAAGGCTTATCCACCTCAAACATGCAGGACGTTTTTTAGGGTATCTTATAACATAAACAAGAACACAAGGAAAAGAGAAATTGAAAAATGAAAAAATGAGTAAGGATGAATGAAAATGGTAATACTTGATTATATTTTATATGACTTCCTGTCTCTGAGAACATGCTAGTTTGACGTGGTCAAAAAATACAAATATTCATGTCCTGATCAGTTACACATGTATAGATGTGTAATGCTTGGTTTTTAAAGCCGCTTGAGGAAAAAGTAGATAATGGGAATAGCTTTATGTGTAATTATAGCTGTGCTTCTTGCAGTAATTCTGCTATGGTCAGAGGTCTGGCAGCTTTTCCTTTTAGTTCTTATACAAATACAGACCTAAGTACAGAACTGATTTTTAGAAAAGAACATTTACCAATATTCTGAAAACACTTTAACCAAAGTACTTCCAACATTAACCCTTTCCAAGTAAAATCAGCCCTTCTAGAGGAACTGTTAAATGATAGAACACTGGACATCTGGTCAGGACAGCTAAGTTCTTGGCTGCTAGTGTCTGGAACACCCTAGACAAATGATATAAACTCACTTGATCTGAGTTTCCTTTTCTGTGAAATAGAGGGTGTGAATTAGGCTAGTGGTTCTTGATGCACGGTGCCTGACATAGAACATAGCGTTTTACAAATGTTGATGTTTGGCCTGACCTTCAGACTTAGTGGATCTGGGTGAATCGCTGCAGGTGATGCCGACACCAAGCAGCTTTAAGAACCATTGGGTCAGGTGTTCTTTGAGATGCTTCTAGCTCTGAGATTCCAGGACAATGTGGTTGTATTTTTCCTTCCCATAGCAAATCAGGAGGTGGCATAGTATCACCTCTTCCTTTCCTCCACTCTTAGAATAAGTTTCTGACTTGTGCTTAAAGTAGTGATTTTCAAACTTTAGTGGTGACTAGTAGTAAATAGAGAGTTAAAAATGCATATTCCTAGGACCCACTCCATGAAATTCTGGTGATGCTGACCTGGGGCACTGCCCAGGAATCTATATTTTTCACAAGTACCAGGTGATTCTGAGACCATTGGTTGAGAAGCATACTTTAAGATGCTGTCAACAGTATAATTTGTAACTTGAAGGATGGGATTTTGCCTGGGGAATCTTTGGGATTCTGGAATGTAGCTTTCAGCTAAATGATGAAGTAAATGCAGTGACTTAGAGCCTCAGAGCTCTGAGCCTTCCTCTTCATTTGATCCAGGTAGCCAGGATCCTGACTTGCATCAAAATCTTCTGTGAATAGCTAAGAGAGAGAGGATTAGAATCCAGAATAGACAAATAGTTTCCTAAATAAATAGAAACATAAGAAACTACAGTGGAAAAATGGGCCAAAGATATGAATAGGCAACTCACAGAAGAACAAACCCAATGGTGAGTAGGCATTCATAGTATCAGAGCAATAAAAACTAAAAAGAGGGCTTCCCTGGTGGCGCAGTGGTTGAGAGTCCACCTGCCGATGCAGGGGACACGGGTTTGTGCCCCGGTCCGGGAAGATCCCACATGCCGTGGAGAGGCTGGGCCCGTGAGCCATGGCTACTAAGCCTGCGCGTCTGGAGCCTGTGCTCCACAGGGGGAGAGGCCACAGCAGTGAGAGGCCCGCGTACCACAAAAACACAAAAACAAAAAAATCCCAAAAACAAAAAAGAGTGAGATACCATTTTTCACCAATCAAGTTGGCACACATTTAAAAACTTTGATAGTATCCAGTGACTGTGAGGGAAATGGGTACTGTCAGGCATTCGTGGGGGAATATAAACTGGATGAGCCAGTTTAGAGGGCAAGTTGATTGTATCTGTTAAATACGTTTATACCTTACAGTGCTAAAATATAACTTCACTTCTCAGTATTAACCTTAGAAGTACTGGAATATAAACAAAAATAAATACACTCAAGAATCATTTTTTAAATTAAAAATATGGAAACCACCTAAAGGTCCCTAAAGGAGCAAGTATCTAAATAAATTTTGGTATGGTCTTAGGCAATGTTATGCAGCAATTAGAAGAAATGAAATATGGACCAACTTGGGTAGCTCTCCAAGACTTATTGCTGAGTGAAAACCTAGTTACCAAATGCTATTCACTGTGGTAACTTGTATCTAAGGTGGCACCATCACTTCCTTCCCTCTGTATGTACGTGCCATTCCTCGAGCAAGAGGTTGAGTCTCTTCCGGCCCTCGCCTTGAATTCGGGATGGTCTTTTAATAACTTCCTTAACCAATAGAATATGGCAGAAGTGATTCTGGGACTTCTGGGGTTAGGTTGAGAGAAGCTTTGCAGCTTCCTCCCGGGTCTCTTAGACCTAGTTATTGTAACTCTTGCTCTGGGGAGAAGTCATCTGCTATGTAAGAAGTGCGAGAGAGGAAGATGTCAGCCAATCCTTGCTATTTCAGCCATTCCGCCATCTCAGTCAAGGCAACAGACACGTGAGTGAAGCTGCCATGTTGGCCATCACAGTCCCAGCAGATGCCATGTAGAGAAAACCAAGGCCCTGCACATATGGCCTAGTCAAGCCATCCCTCGTCTTTTGAGCCACCCAGACTGAGGCCCCAGACATGTGAAGCAGGATGAGCCATCTCTCCTATGCCCTGCCCTAATTTCTGACTCACAGAATTGTGAACATAGTAAATGTTAGTTGTTTTTTACACCAGTAGATTTTTGTGTGGTTTGTTACACACCAGTAGATGACCAGAACACTCACAATACATTGTGTGTTAGAAAAACATAGAAAACAATACCAGATATTTTGTGTGTTTGTGTGTGTGTGTGTGTGTGTGTGTGTGTGTGTGTGTGTGTGTGTGTGTGACTCAGAAGGACAAACACTAAACTGATGCAATATTTATGTCTGGGCCAGAGAGGAAGTCAAGGAGGATTCAATATGGTGAGCCTTAAAAAGGACTTTAGGGTTTCCCTGGTGGTGCAGTGGTTGAGAATCTGCCTGCCAATGCAGGGGACACGGGTTCGAGCCCTGGTCTGGGAAGATCCCACATGCCGCGGAGCAACTAGGCCCGTGAGCCACAACTACTGAGCCTGTGCGTCTGGAGCCTGTGCTCCGCAACAAGAGAGGCCACGATAGTGAGAGGCCCACGCACCGCGAAGAATAGTGGCCCCTGCTCGCCGCAACTGGAGAAAGCCCTCGCACAGAAACAAAGCCCCAACACAGCCAAAAATAAATAAATAAACAAACCAATGAACCGACATTAAAAAAAAAAAAAGGACTTTAACCCTATGTAGAGTCAAGGTTCAGTCAGGAAAACAGAAGTTGCTGTGTAGATTCAAGTGGGAGGGGTTTGAATTCAGGTAATTAGATGTTGCCAAAAGGGCAGGAGAAGAGAAGGTAAGGGAAAGCTGACATTAGTGGTCAGGTGTGCCATTAACTTTCAGAGAGTGAGGAAGTTGCAGGAATTGCAGGAAAGAACTTGGGGTGTTCCCCTCTGCTGGGAGCACCAAAGGAAATGTTTGGAGGCTGCTGCAAAGCCTCACAGCCACATAATATCTGCCCACACAACGTGGGTGCAAGGATGGGTCTGTCATCCCCCCTTCTGCCTACCAGACCTTGACTGAGGGCCTCCCAGTGATGAAATGTAACTCAGAATCCTCTTGGCAAGGGGTTCCAGGAAATATAACACAGAGAATGCAGGAGGTTTTGCTCAGATGCCAACAGAAGACTCTGCTCTGAAAAAATTGTGAAACATTAGCCTTCTAAAGTGTATCTAATTGGAAGTTGCTTCAGCTGGTAACTCTTTTACAATGAGGCAGATTTTAAGCTTAAGCTCATTTAAAAAACTAGTTATTTTCAGTATTTATTTTTGCATCTTTCCCTCTTTGATAGCAGATAGTGAGGTGGCAAGACAGACTCTGAAGGTGGTCCCAAGATCCCCACCTCCTAATATTCATTCTCTTGTGACTTTCCCTTTCTCTCGAGTTTGGGTGGCACCTGTGACTTGCTTCTAAATGTTAGGGCACAGGTGATGGAGGGACATGATTATGAGTTAATGATCATGTGATTACATTGCATAAATTTGTAGCTCTGGTCTTGCTGGTTCTCTGTCACTCCCTAGCTGTCTGTGAAGAAGGGAGTAGCTACGTTGAGGAACCCCACGTGGCAGGAAACTCTGGGCAGGCTCTAGGAGCTAAGAGCAGCCTCTGCCCAACAGCCAGACAAAACCCAGATGCTCTCAATCCTACAGTCACAAGGACCCGAATGCTGTCAACAACCATGTGACTGGGGAGGTGGATCCTTCCACAGCCCAGCCTCCAGATGAGAACCCAACCCCAGCCAGTAACTCAGTTGCAGCCTTGGAGGACCTTAAGCAGGGGACCCTAAGCTAAGCCATGCCCAGAATCCTATCCCAGGAAGTATGATATAATCAGTGCATGTTGCTTTAAGCCACTAAGTTTGTGGTACTATAGTTATGCAGCAGTAGAAAACAAATACAGTGACTTTTTCTGCCTCTGGTTGGGCCTGGCCCTGTTGTGGACCCGTAAGGCCCTACTGTGGAGGTCCTATGTTTAATTGGACCCCTCCTCTAGCAATGGTCACCAAAGCAGGGGTTAGGAAGGGGGTGTCAGCCTTAGGTGTGGGCACAATGATCCATTGGCATATGAAAAGAAAATATTTGAATTTCTATTTATTTTTTGCTAAAATTATACAAAGGACTTTAAGCTTTCAGAATATTTCATATATATATTGACACTTGGTTCAGTGCACATGTCAAAGGGTCGCAAATTGTGAAGGTAGATGAGATACTTTTAGAGCAGAGCAGGAGTCCGCCCACAGGAAGAGGCTCACACACAAGTGGCTGTCTTATCTCACTCCTTCCTCTATTTCAGTGCATTGTGACATATGACAGTGCAGGGGAATTAGATATTATTTTATCTGGCTTAAGTAAGATAATCTTCCCCAATGGACCAGTGGTGTAAAGAGATTCTTACAAAGAGTGTAAGAAACTATAATACTAATAGTACAAGCATAAGTCATCTACAAGAAAATGGTAGTACTATTTTTTTGTTGTTGTTGCGGTACGCGGGCCCCTCACCGCTGTGGCCTCTACCGCGGAGCACAGGCTCAGCGGCCATGGCCCACGGGTCCAGCCGGTCCGCGGCATGTGGGATCTTCCCAGACGGGGGCACGAACCCGCGTCCCCTGCATCGGCAGGCGGACTCTCAACCACTGCGCCACCAGGGAAGCCCTAGTACTATTTTTTATTAGTGTGAATTTCTTCATATTATGAGATTAAAAACAATGATAATATAATCTTGTATAATAAAATGCAAAATTATTATTATTTTTTTTGTTTTTGTTTTTGTTTTTTTTGCGGAACGCAGGCCTCTCACTGTTGTGGCCTCTCCCGCTGCGGAGCACAGGCTCCGGATGCGCAGGCTCAGCGGCCGTGGCTCACGGGCCCAGCCTCTCCGCAGCATGTGGGAATCTTCCCGGACCGAGGCACGAACCCGTGTCCCCTACATCGGCAGGCGGACGCTCAACCACTGTGCCACCAGGGAAGCCCCCCAAATTATTAAACACTATTTAAAGTATGAATGGATGCAAATATCATAGCATGTTTTTGTGGGGTTAGTTCTTTAACCTCTATAGCTGTTAAACCAAGTATCCAAATAAACTCAAGCCTTTGAATTGCAATAATCAGAGAAAAAATGATGTGAGAACAAGAAGCTGTTTTTGTGGCACTAAAAAGATGACGTAGAATTATTTAAAATATGTTATCATATCTTTCAGTCATTTAAAAATTCTGTTCTTGTGTGTGTGTTGAAATGTTCCTAAATATTTGTAATTTATAAGTAAATTATAAACATGGAGGTAAGAGTTCAATCATATTGGTATTATAGAATATTATTATAATAATACTTAGATCAAAAAATATTTTTGTGCCCCTCTAAAGGAAATAAAATATATAATTACCTAAACATATTTTTATTTCATCTTTAGTTTATAATATTTATATTTTCCATTTGAGTATGTTTTGAAATATAAATAAATATTAATAGATATGCATATTTGTAATTTATAAATACATATCTATATATTAGGGATGCATGCCTATATATTTTTGTTGCGGGGGTACAAAATCAATTTGTTTGAAGATCTGCTCTAGTGAATAAACATAGCTGGTATGTCTAGAGTTGAACAGACAGGTTTTTTATGATGTTGTTCAGACTTATCATGCAACCAGCAGTGTCTCCAGGTTTGAGGGGATGCCTACCAATGTGTGTGCGTGTGTGTGTGTGTGTGTGTCCTACAGAGTTTATGGGATGACACAGAGACCAGGCAAATTCAATTTAGTTATTTAGTTAGCAAATTGAATTTCTTGATTAACTTGCAAGTTATTTGGGGTGATTGAGAAGAGACTGGATTGCTGCCCCAAAGGAGTTTACTATGTCATTGTCATTGTAGAGGAGGACATAAATAAGCATATGTGTGCTGTAATAAAGATATAAGGTAGCCTGTAATGAAGTTTAAAGAAGGTAAACATATTGAGGGTTCTGGGTTATGAACCAGATTTTGGACCTCAGGCTAGTTGCATACTGCTGTGTATTGCTTTCTTATTCTGTAAGACTGAGAAAATAATACCTCCCTACATACCTCAAAGATCATTGTAAAGCTAAAATAATTAAAAGTTGGGAACTTAATGTAAGAATACAAATAATAGGAATTATATTTTAGCTTAGTAATCTACATTCTTTTAAAAGTTTTAGTTTGAATTTTTCTTTCTCTTTTTTTCCCCTGCAAATGGAAATGATGATGGTTGAATCCTTGCGTTAAATCCAGGAGTACTCTGTTAGACTTTATGCAGAAGGTTTAATTTTTTAATTTTTTTTAGAAGCTTTAATTTTAAGCTATACATAAGATGGCAGTTGAAGTGGGGAGTCTTCTGCCCATGGGTCAAGAATTTTCTAGATTTCTCTGGAGAATTGTTATTTCTTTTACTGCTTTAAAGATTGAGAAAACTCTCCCAAGCTGCATGTAAATTAATTTATAACTCTTCTTGTTCTCAAAAAAAAAAGATGGTAGATGGAAAATATTGAATAAGCAGGGGTTTACTGACCTCTGATGGCCAGCCATAAAAACTGTTACTTTTATCATGCTGCATATAGCGATAATACAAAGCTCTCTCTGAAAGCTGCCCAACGGTATATTGTAAGGTGTTCAAGAGTCACTGACCAAGAAGAGGGAGACCACAGGATGTCAGCTAGTCAACCTTCCTTTTCCCAAGGAGGCTTTTGTCTAAATTAATCTAGGCTAGATCCTGTTAGATCAATGGTTAATTCATTTAAAAAATGCTTCAGTGCGTAAGTCAGAGTAATGTCGAAGTGTGTGTCTGTTTAACCTACATCATAGGAATGATTAGAACATTTGAAGTATTTTAATCGGAAACACACACTCCATGAGTGGTTAATTAGCATTTGAAAGACTATTCAGGAACCCACACTATAGAAATAACTGACCACAGCATTTCGAATATTGTTGTTGAAATCTGCAATCGTTCGTTAATTAGCATAAGAAATATTTGAAATAATGTTTCTTTGGAGAATTGATGGGTTATGAAATATGTGGTTGGCTAGAAATATTGTACAGGTATCTTAGCTTTTGTGTGAGCAGGGAATACGAATCTTGCAAAGAAAAGTTTGTATGTAGAACAGAATTCAGTCCAAATTTTGCTTTCATCCTGGTCTACCTGGTAGAGAGGTCATGAGGTAGGAGACCTATAGCTCTCACTTACTTCTCATCTTTGGAGGCATCAAGAGTCCTCAAAGATACTGCAAAAAAAAAAAAAAAAAAAAAAAAAAAAAA